>NW_017675264.1:0-70012 GCF_001879085.1 Nicotiana attenuata | reverse complement strand
AACTCCAAGAGTTGATTTTAGCAGAGGCCCATAGTTCGCGGTACTCCATCCATCCGGGTGCCGCGAAGATGTATCAGGACTTGAGGTAGCACTATTGGTGGAGGCGGATGAAGAAAGATATAGTTGGGTATGTGTCTAGATGCCTCAACTGCCAGCAGGTGAAGTATGAGCACCAGCGACCGGGTGGATTGCTTCAGCAGATAGAGATTCCGGAGTGGAAATGGGAGCGCATCACCATGGACTTTGTATCTGGACTCCCACGGACCCTGAAGAAGTTTGATGCCATTTGGGTTATTGTGGATCGGCTGACCAAGTCCGCTCATTTTATTCCTGTGTGTACCACTTATTCATCGGAGCGGTTGGCAGAGATTTATATCCGGGAGATCGTCCGTCTGCATGGTATTCCAGTCTCTATTATTTCAGACAGAGGTACTCAGTTTACATCGCGGTTCTGGAGAGCGGTGCAGCAGGAGCTAGGTACTCGGGTGGAGTTGAGCACGGGCATTTCACCCCAGACGGACGGACAGTCCGAGCGCACTATTCAGATTCTTGAGGATATGCTCCGGGCGTGTGTGATTGAGTTTGGAGGGTCTTGGGATCAGTTCTTGCCATTGGCGGAGTTTGCTTACAACAACAGTTATCAGTCCAGCATCCAGATGGCGCCGTATGAGGCTTTATATGGTAGGAGGTGTAGATCTCCAGTTGGATGGTTTGAGCTGGGGGAGGCTCGGTTGTTAGGTACAGATTTGGTTCAGGAGGCCATGGACAAGGTCAAGATCATCCAGGATAGGCTTCGTTCAGCTCAGTTTAGGCAGCAGAGTTATGCAGATCGCAAGGTTCGAGATGTAGCATTTATGGTTGGGGAGCGGGTATTGCTCCGAGTATCGCCTATGAAGGGCGTGATGAGATTTGGGAAGAAGGGCAAGCTTAGCCCCAGGTTCATTGGTCCGTTTGAGATTCTTGACCGAGTGGGTCAGGTGGCTTATAGACTTGCATTGCCGCCTAGCTTATCAGTTGTGCATCCAGTTTTTCATGTATCCATACTCCGGAGGTATCACGGCGATCCAGCCCACGTGTTAGATTTCAGCACTGTCCAGTTGGACAAAGACTTATCTTATGAGGAGGAGCCGGTAGCTATTCTAGACCGCCAGGTTCGTCAGTTGAGATCCAAGAGTTTCCCTTCCGTTCGTGTCCAGTGGAGAGGTCAGCCTCCTGAGGCATCGACCTGGGAGTCCGAGTCTGATATGCGGAGCCGTTACCCTTATCTCTTTCCCGACTCAGGTACTTCCTTCTTTTGTCCGTTCGAGGACGAACGGTTGTTTTAGTGGTGGAGGATGTGAAGACCCAAAGGGGTCATCACTTGTTTCTTACCCATTCTGTACTTCTGAGGCCTTGAAAACCTCACTAGAGTCACCTCGATTTGCGTGCGCAGTCCGGGCGCGTAGCCGCAAAACTTAAATATGAATTCTGTGAGAAAATGCAAAATTTTGATATTAAATTGACTAAGTTTGACTTCGGTCAACATTTTGGGTAAACGGACACGGACCCGTGATTTGACGGTTCCGGAGGGTCCGTAGGGAAATATGGGACTTGGGCGNATAGTAGTTGGATAACTAGTCGAGACATTGAGATGATATAGCATTGAAGATTACGGGTAAACAACACATGATGCAAGAACAATTACAGAAAGTGAGAAAGCCTTATGGAAGTAACCTTTTCATTGTATCTACTAGGAAGGGTGGTAATATGAAGCGATTACGAGAAGCTACCCTTTTTTGAAAGAAGATCTCTGTTATGAAGTCACGTTATGTCTATAGAATTCAAAAATCCAATTGTCTTTAGCAACTCAACTTCATAATGAAGCATTACAACACACTTCTATACACCCATCTATTACAAGCCATATGGGGAGATGCTATAAGACTTGACTGAGAGAAAGGTTTTGACATACGAATGTGTTACTAGGTGTATTTCTCCTTGGCCAACCTAACGCCAAAAGGCGAGACCTAGATTGATAAGCAGATAGTTGGACTAGCACAAGTGTAGATAATCCATTATCGGAAAAGATCATTCAATTTCAACAATTGTGGCATGCTATCAACCCTTGATGAATCTTGAAGTTGAAGTGATATGAGAACCGAATGAGATAGTATAGAATAATCATGGAGGGTTTGCAGATGTTCATAATGAGTTCTTCATGGGTTTTGATTTGAGAACTACCCAGATGCTAAGGAAACACAGAAGAACATGAGAAACAAGCGTTGTGCTATAATAAATCCTGAAGGTGTGCTTGGTCTTGACGGAGAGCCTAGTATAGGTCCTTACGAGACAGAAAATGTTACAATTACTCATAGAAGGATATGTTCTCTCATGGTTATCGAACAAGTGCGGGAAAACTAGGACAATGGATTCATTAACTAAAGAACACAATGAACACATGTTATGGAGGTGTAAAGAGAAAGTAAACATTAGTTATGAGCTGGACATTTTTCTGCTATATTAGCTCCCAACTGCAATATACGACCATGCCACGAGCAACCACAATACTAGGACAAGGTGAGCTTCCTACTGCGGAATGTCCCAAGTGGACACGAAAGTTATGGAGACACAATATCTTCCTATGACAGGGATGTGAGGATCCCCAAATTTTCAGAGAGACTTTATGCACACGGTGACCATTTCGATTGACATGCACTCACGTGATAGGTGTTAAGGTATGCTCTTATGTTACTAGGCAGTGAGAAGCTTTCATGATGATATTCGCAAAGGAGTAGATTTAGTGTTCAAACATATAATCCATATACACAACTGAGTAAAACAGTGACTCAAGAAGGATCACAACGCTGGGATTCTTTGCATGGAACTTGGCACCACAAAGGTAAATTTTTACGACGGTGCATGTAGGGGCACAAACGAGTAGATTTTGTCCAATTAAATAAAAGGATTCTGTAAGAAATTCATCGGATATAATCCCTTGGTGAGAATTTAGGAAAAGCAAGTGGGTAGTATCAATCCTAGAGTTATAACTCAATTCAAGGGCATAATTATAGAACTTAATTCCACAAGAATGTAAATGAGATAATTCACAATAGAGTAGATTCACGAATCGTGCATCTCGTTCAAAGAGTCGATACACGCAATGTTTTGTTATTCAACACCTTGTTAGGACCATGTTTATGAGAACTCTTCACTACGGGTGTACATACACAATAAGTAGAAATTTTCATTTGACTCACTTAACGATGTTAGGTTGATAGGGCAATAGCTTAATCGATACCCCACGACTCCACCTCTCTAACGTACGTAGGTAACATGATGATATACCACATGATCTGCTGGTGCAGAGACATCAATAGGGACAAGGACACTCCCCTCTTAGCGATATGTTTTACCAATCCATCCACAACTCAATACATTCTCCTAACAAGTCCTTGGGCAATCCACTCGGACTCAATGGTGGAATCAATCCCTCCTTACATGTTTCAAATTCGCGGATTATGGAATCAAGGTTACTCTTGAGAACAAGACTTAGAGAGGAAATCATGAATAACTAGGAGATGGGCTCCATTAATCAAATTCTATAAACATATCATTAACGATTTCCATTTCATTTTCATTAGCAACTTCATTCGCAATATTAAAGGTATTAGAAGTTTTATACATCATTGCAAAACATCAACATTTCTATATAAAATTCCCATGCCCGACACTACCCACAACCTGTCTACGGAGCCTCTAACTACAACTAAAGAATAATATGGAAATTCCGGCAGCAAGGCTCCGGCTATACCTTACACAAATACCAAAATGAGACTCCGGGAAGAAGAGCGGCATGAGCCACACAGGGCCCCGAAAGGAACGGGGCTCACCAATACAGCTGACGGGAAGTGGATAAGGTGCTACTGTCGGTGGACTGAAGTACCTGCACCTACAATCATAACACGAATGTAGCGCCCCCGACAAAAGGGACGTCAGTACATTTGAATTGTACTGGTATGTATGAACAAACTTCACCCCAGGTAGAATCAAATAACACACAAGTAACATATATCAATAGAATCAACGATCAAATGCGCGTGAAAGAAACAATCAAAGCCAAACAAGTTTCACAATCTCTCCTTTTCCCCTTAAACATTATCACATCAATGATTTCACAATTTATAAACAGGTATGTAACAGTAATAGAAACAACAATCAGATCCACAAAGAGGGCACAATCAAGCCAAACAAGTATACAATCTCTCCTGCTTCCCCTTCCACATTTCCACATCAATAATTTCACAATTTGTTCATATTTTCATTTCAGTAGTGATTTCGATCACTTTCCACCCTTATTACCTCGGCCACCCTTATTACCTCGGCCACCCTTATCACCACAACCCACACCTTATTACTTCGTGTTGCGGCGCGCAACCCGATCCCACCGAACAATCACAATTCACAAACAACACACAACAACAACAATTCACAAGAACAACAACAACAATTCTCAAGAACAACCACAACAATTCACAAGAATTTCCGTAGCCATCAATACCATTTCATCATATTCAACAATTCATATGCAATTTAAGTCACCACAATAATTACCCACAACAAGCCAAATATGTTATTACCACAGTTGTTCCAAGTGCATCATTTACGATTTCCTTCCATCATTTGTTTCTCAGTTCTTTCCACATAACACTTTCACAATCACACACCTACATTTGATTTGTTTCCATTTACTTTCACCATCATATCGTAAGACTTAACCAACAACGTTCAAGGCACATTAATCACAAGAATTCACAAATAGCTCACATAAGTAAACACATACTTCCATGTCGACATCCTCAAGCTTTTACAAACACTGCACATAACAAGATAGGCACATCAAATCACTTCTCACAATCACATATAACTTGGTGGTATGGAAATCAATTAAGGCAATCAATTCACATATTTTCATACAAGGTACACATACCGTATGCTCGTCACAACAAGGGGATTCTACAAGAGATAAAGTTAGCCATACATACCTTTCTTGAGCTTTCCTTTAATTACTACGATATTCCGGAAATTCTAGCAACTTCAATCTATTTTGGGACATAGCAAAATTGAACACAAATTAGGAAGATATTCATAATTCTAGCTCATTTGAGCATTTTATCAAATACTAGTTGAGCATCTTGATTTCAAATCCCTTTCCAAAATTTCTTCATTCCTACCCAATCCNCTTATGAGGAGGAGCCGGTAGCTATTCTAGACCGCCAGGTTCGTCAGTTGAGATCCAAGAGTTTCCCTTCCGTTCGTGTCCAGTGGAGAGGTCAGCCTCCTGAGGCATCGACCTGGGAGTCCGAGTCTGATATGCGGAGCCGTTACCCTTATCTCTTTCCCGACTCAGGTACTTCCTTCTTTTGTCCGTTCGAGGACGAACGGTTGTTTTAGTGGTGGAGGATGTGAAGACCCAAAGGGGTCATCACTTGTTTCTTACCCATTCTGTACTTCTGAGGCCTTGAAAACCTCACTAGAGTCACCTCGATTTGCGTGCGCAGTCCGGGCGCGTAGCCGCAAAACTTAAATATGAATTCTGTGAGAAAATGCAAAATTTTGATATTAAATTGACTAAGTTTGACTTCGGTCAACATTTTGGGTAAACGGACACGGACCCGTGATTTGACGGTTCCGGAGGGTCCGTAGGGAAATATGGGACTTGGGCGTATGCCCGGAATCAAATTCCGAGGTCCCAAGTCCGAGAAATGAATTTTTGTGTGAAATTGATTTTTTGGAAATAATTAATGAAATTGGAAACGAAAATTGATTAGAAGACTATGGTATCGGGACCGTATTGTGGTTCCAGCGTCCGGTACAAGTCTTATATATGATTTAAGCACTTTCTGTAAAGTTCGGTTGAAAACGGACGTCGTTCGACGTGTTTCGGACTTAAAATGGGAATTTGATGTTCTATGAAAAAATTTGGAAGAAATCATGAGCTTTGAGGCTTGATTTGATGTATATGATGTTATTTTGGCGATTTGATCGCACGGATAAGTCCGTAGGATGTTTTTGAGGTGGTGTGTATGTTTGGTTTGGAGCCCCGAGGGCTCGGGTGAGTTTCGAGTAGGTTCCGGGATGCCTTAGGCTTAAAATACCGGATGTTGCAGGTTCACGAAAATATTGCAGACTCTGAACCCACCAGCGCGGCCGCGATCGCCTTTGCGGTCCGCGGTTGGTGCTGTGCGGCCGCGGTCGCCTTTGCGCGATCCGCGGTGGGTGCTGTGCGGCCGCGGTCGTCTTCGCGCGGTCCGCATAGGGAACTTCAAAGATCAGCAGGTCTTCAGTGGGTCAGCGCGGCCGCGGTCCCTTTTTGCGCGGTCCGCGCAGGGGACTTCAGAAGGGTATAAATAAACGGGAATTTCAGTCATTTTTCACTTTTCAAAAACCCAAAACATAAGAGACGATTTTCCCAACAATTCTTCTTCTTCAAAACGATTGGTAAGTGACTTCTAACTCATTTTCTTCACTCCTTAACATCTTTTAACATAATTTCAACTTCAAATCAAAGATTTTAATGGGGAACTTTGGGTATGTTGGGTAGAACCTAGGTTTTGCTAAAATTGGGGATTTGGACCTCAATTTGAGGTCCGATTTCAAACAAATTACATATTTGGGTTCGTGGGGGAATGGGTAACCGGGTTTTGGTTTGAACCTCGGGTTTTGACCACGTTGGCTTGAGGGGCGTTTTGGTCATTTTACCTAAACTCGCGTCTTATCTTTAAATTACATAGTGGAATCAGTTGCTTGAGATGTTATTTACGAGATGTAATTGAAATGAATAGATTTGGGGCATTTGGAGTCGGATACTCGTGGCAAAGGTGTGGTTTCGAGTTGATTTTGGAGCCGGCTTGAGGTAAGTGGCTTGTCTAACCTTGTGTGGGGGACCTTTCCCCTTAGGATACGATATTTGGTAATTGAATGCCTTGTACGTATTGTGACGAGCATGTACTTGAGCTAATTGTTGAAAGTCCGGTTTTTACTTTAAATATTTAGACCGAGTTTCTTACCTGCTTTATTCTACTTGTAATTATAGCCTGTGTTAGTTTAGAAAAGCATGCTTAGCTGACCCAAATTGCCTATTTGCTTAAGTTGCCTTGATTGTACTACGTGAAGCATGTTAGGCTAGAATTACTTGTTTCCTTATATTCTTGAACTCTAGTTCTGAATATCTTCTTGTTATGGCTGCGTATTTACATTGGGACTACGAATGTGGAATTCCGGTAGCTCCCCCCCTTGTTTGTTTACTTTGGGACTGCGGGTTAGATTCCCGATAGATCCCCCTGCCTATTTACTTTGGGACTGCGGGTTCGATTCCCGATAGATCCCCCTGCATATTTACTTTGGGACTGCGGGTTAGATTCCCGATAGATCCCCCTGCCTATTTACTTTGGGACTGCGGGTTCGATTCCCGATAGATCCCCCTGCATATTTACTTTGGGACTGCGGGTTAGATTCCCGATAGTTTCCCCTACACATTTATAGTTGGACTACGGGATGGTATCCCAGTAGATCCTTTCGAATATATATATATACATATGATGGACTACGGGACAGTATCCCGGGAGATCCACTGGACAGTTGAGAAAAAGGACTACAGGACGGTATCCTGGGAGATCCTCATTGTCACCATTGGTATTGAGCTGTACATATTCCGTGTTTACTCCGTTCCTTGTGTAATTGTTATTGCTTTGTTTAGCCTGTCTTATTCCATTGCTGTACTCATTACTACTGCCTGTTTTCATATTGTTAATTCATATTATATTGTTTAACCTCAGTAGGGCCCTGACCTTCCTCGTCACTACCCAACCGAGGTTAGGCTTGGCACTTATTTAGTACCGTTGTGGTGTACTCATGCCCTTTCTGCGCATGTTTTTCATGTGCAGATCTAGGTAGCTCTACCCAGGCGTATCACTCTCGAGGCGGTGAGATCTAGCAGAGACTTCGAGGTACATCTGCCGCGTCCGCAGACCAGGAGTCTCTATCTTATTCTAGCTTTAGCAGTTAGCTTTTCCTTTCGTACTTTTACTTTTGACATTCTGGAGATTAGAGCATTTACATTACTTCTTCTAGCTTGTGTTCCCGTGAGTTTCCGGGTTTTGGGATGATATTGTAGACTTCCACGTTTTTGAGTTGTATATGCCAATCGGCATTTATATACAGTTTTCCATCTACTTCGTTCAGTTTAATTAATTGTTTTCCGCAAGTTATGTCATTTCCGTATTGTTAGGCTTACCTAGTCGTAGGGACTAGGTGCCATCACAACATGTTCACGGAGGGCGAACTGGGGTCGTGACAAAATTAAACATGTTGTAGATCGTGGGTACGGTTCCCGTGACATGATTCGCAATGTGTATCAAACAAACAAGTGTACGACAATCATAACTTGTTCCAGATTAATTCCATAAAATAATTAAAAGCGGTTATAAAGCTAAAAATGTACAATAGGTTAAAACAATATAGTAAATAAGATAATAGGCCAACTATTAATAGTTTAAGCGACCGTTCTAGAACCACGGAACCCGGGAATGCCTAACACCTTCTCCCGGGTTAACAGAATTCCTTATCTAGAATTTCTGGTTTCACTGACTTTCTAAATAAAGTCGATTTCCTCGATTTGGGATTTAAAATAAACTTGTGACTTGGACACCAAATAAATTATCCCAAGTGGCGACTCTAAAACAAATAAATAAATAATCCCATTTCGAATAATGTCACTTTAATTGAAAAAACTCCCTTATACTCCCCCTCGAGGTGGTAAAAAAAGGAGGTGTGACATCTCTGGCGACTCTGCTGGGGATAAAAACCCAGAAATATGGTTCAGGGTTCAAGAATTCGAGCTTACAATAACTGTTATATTTAGCTTTTATTTATTATCTGATTTTATTACTTGTTTGAGCCTAATGTGCTAAATGTCGCTTTTTACCGCTTTGATATTATTTGAACTGTATATAAATTGTTACGAAACCTTTCTCTTCTCATCTTCGGGGATGTGCACGCTGGCGTGACTCCTCTTCTGTTAGTGTCATACCTTAAATTAGAAAGAGGCTCGGACAAGTTACAAATCCGGATGGCCTTTTGGTTCCCGGTACGTGGCCCCTTCTCGGCTCGAGTTGTCCGCTCGGGTACACCAAGTCTAGAATAATATACCCAGGTTTTAAACTTAGAATAACTCAGCCTCATGCCGGATCCCTAGTAGGAACGTTTGTTTGCATCATGTGCATTTGATTTAGGGGACTCAACACAGGGGTTGGGTCCGTCTAGGACAGGTGGACCCCAGAATCAAAAGACCATCCTGATGCATTTTTACGTGCTACTTGTACAATTATTTACTTCGGTTTGCATGTTGACCAGTTACTAGAATAGGGAGGAAATTGGGAAAGATAAAATTGAGGCATGAGAGAGATAATTACCCGCCTTTGAAAAAACCTGGTGTCCAAAATATGCCGAAACTCTGCCGAAATTTTGAAAAAAAAGAGAAAAAAAGGAAAAAGAAATTGGTTTCAAAAGTTTCATGTCTTTTATTTATTTTATTATATAAAACTGACCGAACTACGCGGGTTTGATTCTCACCGGATGTGGGATACGTAGGCAACCCTCATCGGGTCCAGTCCCGCTTTTGCAAAATAACTCAGAATTTGAAAATATTATCATTTGCTGTCAAAAATAAAATAGGAAATGCCGTTTTTGTCTAAATAAGCCAAACGCTCTGACGGGGCGCCGGAAGGATGTTTTTGCAAGAATATCCACCAAAGACTTCTTTGTGAATTTTTTCTACCTAGCAAGCACATCCCGAAAATCCTCCTTTGCGAAGTGCTAAAGGGCCGTATTAGCAAAGGTAGCCGTGTTATCTAAATTTTTGCAAAATTGACCTCTTTTGTAAAAATGGCTTTGCTTTAAACCAATCGCTTAATTTAAATGTGCAGAATGAGCACAAATCAAAATTTGCCAATGAAGGTCACGATCAAAATTCCTTTGGACCTGCACATGTGGTGGGAAGATCTCGGTAAATCAAGACAAGATGTGGTCAATCATCACTTGGGGGGTCTCACCGGTTTATTGAGGATCAAGCCTAGAGGAGACATAATAAAAGCCTTGGTTACATTGGGATCCCGCTCACAACGTGTTTTATTTCTCGGACTTTGAACTCACGCCCACTTTGGAAGATATGGCCGAGTATATTGGGAGTACTGAAGCTTTGAGACATAAATACTTGGTCGCTCCAAGAGCTGTCACTCCGCACAAGTTTCTAGATTTGCTAAAGATAAGCAGGGGTCCAATATGCAAATTTGGCAGCTGGGTTTTCCACTCCACAGTTCATATACCAGCGATACAGACACATATGGGGGTTCAACAATCCAGAAAGCAAAATTTGCAGTAAGGGGAATCGACTGAAATGGGAAGAGCATAGATGTGTCGCTTTCATGGTGGAAGTTTTGGGTCTGCTAGTGTTTCCCAGAAAGGACAAGAATATTGATATACGGATAGCCGGGGTCATCAAAACCTTGCTTACCAATGCCAAAAGCACCCTTGCACCCACGATAGTGTCTGAATATTCCGAGCCCTCACTGCCTGCAAAGCCGGGGTTGACTTTTTCGAGGGGTGCAACTTGTTGTTACAAATGTGGATGATCGAGCATCTATGTTATCGTCCTCAGTACATGAATTATGGGTCGACAGGAAAAAGCTGCATAGAGGAATTCTATACAAGGGTCGACGGTTTCAAAATGCTAGAGGGGGTCGCAGAATGGATATCTTGCCTCCGTTCTATCACTGCAAATCAGATAGAATGGACGTTGGGGTGGCTTCGTGTTGATGAAATCATATACATGCCAGTTACCGGTCCCCACTTCCTCCTGATGGGTCTTAGAAGTATCCAGCCTTATGCCCCGTATCGGGTGTTGAGGCAACTAGGGAGATGTCAAATAGTGCCCAAAGATGAAGACCTCAGCATCCACGCAGTCGAGATCCGTTCTTATGGTAAATTCCATGAAGCAGTGGTTCTCCAGATCTGGATTGAGTGACAATATCTGACGGCGAATACCCGAGTACGAGATCTGTCCAAATGTGAAGTCTCATATGGTTACCTCGCTTGGTACAAAAGGGAAGTTGAGTTCAGAAGGCCGGCTAAAAGACCCCACCTCCAAGAATTTGTTGAAGCCTCACAAGAACAGTGGGAGTGGTTGACAAAAGAAAATGAATACTGAGCCACCATAGGCAGGCTGGAAGGGCGAATCAGGGATCTCAAGTTTGATAGTGATGTGCAAGCTGCCGCAGATGAGAGTGAGAAGAAAAAGTTAACCCAAGAGAAGGAAGCCCTCCAAGCCCAAATTCAGAAAATGAGAATAGCGGCCGAAAACCAAGTAAGAAGCAGAGCAGATAAAAAACTCATAAATGGTCTTAGGAGGAAAGTATCTGAGTACGAGGATGATTTGGCAAGGGCCCAGGCACAGTTGGTGAAAAACGCAGAGGGGCGAGCAGAGTTTGTCCTGCAGTTGAAAAGGAAATATGAGGGAGAAGTTACAAACTTGAAGAAAAGGCTAACTACCCTCGAGAATGAGATGGCCAAACATGCTAAGAGCTTTAAGGCACAGAGGGAATATTGTTATGCATTAATGTCCCAGCTAGAGGAAGATATGCAACAGCTGCAGGGTCAAAACCATCATGACACCCAAGTGCTAGAAGCTAGGTCTCAACAAATCTGGCGTTTGCTCCAAGAAAAGGGTATCATTAGGGAAAGGGTTAGAGCAATTGCTGACTACATCGTCACAAAGTGCCATGAATGTGAAGACATGACTCAAACCACCTTTTTTCTCCACAGTGATGACCTTTGTAACAAATAATGAATGACCTGGGTCGTCTCCAAGGAGATCTTGCACATAGGCCCGTGGCGAGACCGACTGATGTTCCGCAGGCCCCTGGATCAACTTTAGAAGCACTTATGTACTCTTGATTTTCATTTTTTGAGTCTGTAGTTCAATTTCTAGTTTTAAAGTCTGTTTCGAGTCTGTTTTTAGTTTTTAAATTCCTAGAAAAGTATGATGGAGTCTTTTGTAACAGAGAAAAGTAGAAGTTTTTATTAATGAAAATTTGGAAACCCCCCAAAAAAAGTTGTTTCTTTATTTTTTGCATTTATTCCTTGAACTATGTGATGATCTGATTCACGCGGCGTCGTGATACGTAGGCAATCCTAATCGGATCTGGTCATAATTTTAAATAATTCGAACAAAAGAAAAAGAGAGAAAACAAGAAGAAGAGAAAAAACAAGAATAAGAGGGAAAAACATTGACAAAATACAAAAGAGAGCAAAAGGTGAAAAGCGCCAAAAGAAAGGAGAGATTGGGGAGATAAACAAAAGCCGGGATGAAACACGCAACCGTTGCAAAAAATATAGAAACACATTTAACTGTATAGGTGCATCACACCCCCAACGTGCGATTCCCTATGTGTTAATTGTCTCAAACTAACCAATTTGTTGTGTTTGCCATTGAGTAGGTTCTATATTAAGGTGGTTGGTTTTGTGGTAATCTGGCTTCACATCCTTACTTTACAAGATCAAAGGGAAGTGTTGAAATATCGTCAGAGAGTCATCTGCCAACAGTTCCTATCCTAGAGGATAGCCCGATCTCGGCCATCCCAACATCAGAGTCAGCGGCTGCTGAGGAAAATAGGGTATTGCGTCTGTGCATGTTGGAAATGTGGGACACCTGGTCCAACGACAGAGAGCCACCGAGTGCAATACCTGGTTTCCCTAAGCTACTTCCCAGGGCAAGTGGAACTTCCAACGTCCCAATAAATTACCCAAACACTCCGCTCGGATATCCAACCATCTCAGCCACTTTACTGGAACGCCTTCTGAGGTTCGCCCCCAGGCGTTAATTTCGGGTGTGGCCTCCAACATATTCACTGCGCCACCTTCCTCGGTCATGGCACAACCCACTTTGCCTAGGCCAAACTTTGATCCATCATCTTTTACTTTTCAAGTACCATCCTTTCCACCAGAAACGACTCATTTCACTACTAATTCCTACCCTCAACAACCCCGGTATGAGTTTACCGCGGGACAGGAGAAAACTACAAAGAACCTCGAGCAAGAAGAAATCACTCGGAAGATGAGGAGTATGGAACAGAGCCTCAAGAATATACAAGGCTTAAGTGGTCAGAAAAGGGTATGCTACGGTGATTTGTGTATGTTCCCACATGTTCACCTACCTTTGGGTTTTAAAACTCCTAAGTTCGAGAAGTACGATGGGCATGGGGACCTCATAGCCCATCTCAAGAGGTACTGCAATCAACTGAGAGGGGCAGGTGGAAAAGAGGAGCTTCTCATGGCTTATTTCGGAGAGAGTCTAGTGGGCATCGCATCCGAGTGGTACATGGATCAGGATATATCTCGTTGGCACATTTGGGATGATTTGGCCCGAGATTTTGTCAAGCAATTTCAGTACAACATAGACATAGCTCCCGACAGGAATTCTCTGTCAAATCTCAAAAAGAAGTCATCAAAAAGTTTCCGAGAATATGCTGTTAAATGGCGCGAACAAGCGGCCAGGGTCAAGCCCCCGATGGATGAGACGGAAATGGTTAGTGTTTTTCTACAAGCCCAAGAGGCTGACTACTTTCAGAATATGATGTCTGCAATGGGGAAACCGTTTGCTGAGGGCATCAAGATTGGTGAGATGTTCGAGAATGGTCTGTAAACAGGGCGCATATTGAGCCAATCTGCCATAAGAGATACGTCCCAAGCAATTCAAAGCGGGTCTGGAGGTGCAGAAAATAGAAAGAAGAAGGAAGAAGTGGCGATGGAGGCTTCAGGTCTGAGAAACCCCCGTCCACCCAAATGTTACTTCCCTTCAAGCGCACCACAACATTATTATCCTCACCAGGATGTGGCTTATGCTATGGCCTCCCAGCCTTACGCGGTGATGAAAGCCCAGCCATACGCTCGGTCACAGCAACAGTTTAACCAAAATAGAGCTCCACTTTCTAGAAATAACCCTCCTTACCGAGCTCAGTATAATCCCCGACCTCCACAAAATAATTTCCCCTACAATGCCCGTGCCCGGGAGCAACCCAGAAGAACAAACTTCACGCCTATTGGTGAATCATACTCTAGCCTTTTCCCTAAACTGGTCCAAATGGGTTTGTTGCAACCCGTACCCTCGAACAGACAAAACCCAGAGTCACCTTCTACCGACCCGGTACCCGATGTGCTTATCATTCTGGGGTGGAAGGGCACGACACTGAGGATTGTTAGACTCTCAAAAGGGCTATAGAGAACTTAATAGAGCAAAAGAGGGTAGTGTTGAAAGATTAAGAGATCCCCAACATGACCAACAACCCATTGCTGGCTCACAACAACGGGCCAGTTATTATGATGATTTGCGAAGATAAGGAGTTTGATCCCACTTTGAAAGCCATCATTACCATCGCTGATGTTGAAAAGAAACCAAAGGCTACTGCAAAGCAAGACAAAGGGGAGAAGAAGAGTAAATCTACCCCTCAAAGTGCAGAAAAGACAGTGGAAACCAAAACTGGGGCAGTATCCCCAAAAGATGCCATTCTTTATGTCCCCCGGGGTCACAGGAAAGAACAAATGAAGTTGAGTCCTCCAAAAAGGTTTGAGCTGAACAAGGGACCTAAGATGTACGTACCCAAAGGGACTTATGTGGGACGAGGGTCGGTAACCTCACCAAGGCTGAACGAGCCCGTGGTTATCAACCGCGCACTGCAGAAGCCCATGACAAACCCAACTGCTGTCCCATGGTATTACAACAAAGCGGTAGTGACATACAAGGTAAAAGAGTTCCTAGGAGAAGCACATGAAACTAACCCAGCCGAGAAATACCTTAACTTGGAGGATTTGAACAAAGCCAAAAAGAAGCATTTCCCACTCAAGAAGCCCGTCAGCGCTGAGGAGGCCGAAGAATTCTTCTGGAAAATGAAAACTGCGGACTATAAGGTAATAGACCAACTCCGGAAGTCTCCATCTCAGGTTTCACTCCTGTCTCTACTAGTGAGCTCAATTGAGCATCAGAAAGTGTTGATAAAGACCCTCAATGAAGCTTATGTTCTGATTGAAACCACTGTTGAACAACTGGAAAGGATGGCGGAAAGATTCTTCGTAGACAACCAGATTTCCTTTAGCAAGAATGATTTGCCCCCGGAAGGGGCCGCCCACAACAAAGCCCTCCATTTGACAGTTAAGTGTGAGGGGTATTATGTGAAAAGAGTCATGCTGGATGGCGGATTCGGAGTTGATATCTGCCCTCTCTCAACTTTGCAAAGAATGGAGATTGGGACTGAGAGAATCACGCCTAACAATGTTTGTGTGCATGCCTTTGATGGCATCAAGAGAGACATAATAGGCGAGATCGATTTGATTTTAACTATCGGTCATGGGGATTTTGAGGTGACATTTCAGGTCCTAGACATGGACATTTCTTATAATTTCCTCTTGGGAAGGCCGTTGATTCACACGGCAGGGGCCGTACCTTCACTCTCCACCAAATGGTGAAATTTGAATATGAAGATCAGGAGATCGTGGTGCACGGAGAGGACGAGCAGTCAATTTATAGGGACCCGTCAGTCCATGTCTTGAAGCTAGGAAAGGTAGCGAGCATATAGTCTATCAAGCTTTCGAGGTTGTGGTCGCATATCAATGTGAAGAAAGAAGCCCGTGTCCTCAACCCTTTCTCTCAAATGCGTCAATAATGGTTGCTAATGAAATGATCAGGCATGGTTATAAGCCCGGGAAGGGGCTCGGGACATCATTGCAAGGTATCACAGAACCTATTACTCTGGCTGCTAGCAAGAAGTTCTTTGGTGTGGGCTTTCAAGCCACGCCAGCTGATGTGACATGGGCAAATGAGCGAAAGAACAATGTTGGGTCTTGCCTCAGCCAATCCCACATCTTTTCAAAACATTCGTCAAGCCCAAGTACACAGAAGAGGAAGATGAGGCCTTCACGACCGAGGAAATTGAAGAAATATGTAGAGCCATGAGGCAGATGTTGTATGAAACTCACATGGTCCAGCCAGGAGAGGGCTCGAGCACCGCTGAGGTGCAATATATGGGACCCGATGCCAAGTTGCAAAACTGGAAGTCTACTCCATTCAAAGTCAGGCCGGAATCCCGGTACTCCAGTCTTGACACCTTTTCTACATCACGAGTTATTGTAGGGTGTAACTCGGATGTTTCTTTAAGTTTATTGTCTTTAAAATTCCAATGTAAACCCTGTTATCTTCAAATTCAATGAAATGAAATCAATATTTCATCGTTCATGAATCTCTTTCTTTGCTCTTTCTGATTTTTGTTACTTTTCTTATTTCTTCTTTCAGTTCTAATAATGCAGCTTTAAATAACATGACATGCTAGCGGACTTCATGCCCAGATCCAATCACGCTGTCTAATTGTGAAATAATGAATCAAGAACCTGAATACGATGTAGATGAGACTTTTAGGGAAATAAATCGAGAATTGGAACAATTTGAGAATAAGACCAAGCCAAATCTAAATCAAATCGAGCCAGTTAATTTGGGTAGTTCAGAAGAGGTCCAAGAAACCATGATAAGCATTCACACAGATGAAAGAACTAGGGATGCACTGATCCAACTTTTGTTTGAATTCAAGGATGTGTTTGCTTGGTCCTACGATGATATGCCAGGATTAAGTGTTGATTTAGTGGTGCACAAATTGCCAACTTACCCCGATTGTCCCCCTGTCCAGCAAAAATAGATGAAATTCAAAACTGACATTAGTGACAAGATCAAAGAAGAGGTCACCAAACAGTTAAAAGCGGGTGTGACCCGAGTGGTCCGATACACCACATGGTTGGCTAATGTGGTCCCAGTGCCAAAGAAAGACGGGAAAACCTGGATGTGTGTCGATTATCGGGATCTGAACAAAGCAAGTCCCAATGACAACTTCCCTTTGCCAAACACCCATATCCTCGTTAACAACTGTGCCAAAAATGAGATATAGTCTTTCGTGGATTGTTATGCTGGGTATCATCAGGTCATGATGGATGAAGAATGACAGCCTTCACCAAACCTTGGGGCACCTATTGTTACGGCGTCATGCCTTTTGGTTTGAAGAATGTCGGGGCAACATACATGAGAGCTATGACTGCCATTTTTCATGACATGATGCACCAGGAAATCGAGGTGTATGTGGACGATGTGATCATTAAATCCAGAACGCAGGATGACCATGTTCGAGACCTGAGAAAGTTCTTTGAGCATCTGCGCAAGTATAATTTGAAGCTAAACCCGGCTAAATGTACATTTGGAGTTCCGTCTGGGAAACTTTTGGGATCTATACTCAGTCCGAGGGGCATTGAGTTAGATCCAACGAAGATAAAGTCTATTCGTGATTTACCTCCTCCGAGAACCATGAAAGAGGTTATGAGCTTGTTGGGAAGGTTGAACTACATCAGCCGGTTCATTGCTTAGTTGACTTCCACATGTGAGCCCATATTTAAGCTGTTGAAGAAAGATGCAGCGATTAAATGGACAGATGAGTGTCAAGAAGCCTTTGACAAAATCAAAGAATATCTGTCGAATCCGCCAATCTTGGTCCTACCCAAACCTGGGAGGCCTTTGTTTTTGTACCTGACAGTCTTGGAGAATTCCTTCAGCTGTGTCCTCGGGCAACACGATGTGACCAGGAAGAAAGAGAAGGCAATCTACTATTTGAGCAAGAAGTTCACTAGTTACGAAGCCAATTACACTCTGTTGGAAAGGACTTGCTGCGGCTTAACTTGGGTCGCTCAGAAGCTCAGGCAATACTTGTTGGCCTACACCACTTACCTCATCACCAGATTGGATCCCTTAAAGTACATATTCCAGAAGTCGATGCCTACAGGGAGGTTGGCAAATTGGAAAATCCTGCTCATCGAGTTCGACATAGTCTATGTCACTCGCACGGCCATGAAAGTTCAAGCTCTAGCGGATCACCTAGCTGAAAACCCTGTTGATGATGAATATCAGCCTTTGAGTACTTACTTTCCGCACGAGGAAGTGAATTCAGTTGAGGTAATTTCAGAAGACGCCAATGCTTGGAAAATGTTCTTCGATGGAGCGATGAAAGCAAAAGGTGTCGGGATTGGGGCAATCTTGATCTCACCCACTGGTAAGCATTATCCGGCCACAACCCGTCTTCGATTTTTCTGCACAAACAACACTATCGAGTATGAAGCCTGCATTATGGGCATGAATATGGCAATTGACCAAGATGTGAAAGAATTGGTAATCATGGGAGATTCAGATCTGATTATCCGACAGGCTCAAGGAGAATAGGAAACTCGGGATGTCAAGCTTATACCATACAGGCAACATGTGGAAAACCTTAGCAAACGGTTCAAATCTGTCGAGTTCAGGTACGTCCCTCGGTTTCACAATGAATTAGCCGATGTGCTTGCTACCTTGGCATCGATGTTGCCATATCCACGCAATGTCCACATTGATCCGTTGGAAATCCAAATCCGAGAAAGGCATGGGTATTGCAATACGGTTGAGGTGGAACCAGATGTACAGCCATGGTACCATGATATCAAGATGTTTCTGAAGACAAAGGAATATCCCGAGCAAGACAGTGGAGATCAAAAGAGAACCATTAGAAGGCTCGCCGGTGGTTTCTTCTTGAGCGGAGAAGTTTTGTACAAAAGGACTCTAGATTTGAACCTTTTGAGATGTGTGGATGCCCAAGAGGCCGGAAGAATCATGAATGAAGTACACGCAGGAGTATGCAGACCTCATACGAATGGATACATCCTTGCAAAGAAAATCCTTCAAGCAGGGTATTACTGGATCACCATGGAAAAGGATTGCTTCAGCTTCGTCCGAAAATGTCATCAGTGTCAGGTACACGGTGACCTGATTCATGCACCTCTCTCAGAACTGCATCTTATGTCGGTACCATGGCCGTTCGTCACTTGGGCGTATGGATGTCATTGGACCAATCGAGCCAAAAACTTTAAATGGGCACAGATTCATATTGGTTGCCATCGATTACGTCACAAAATGGGTTGAAGCAGTCGCTCTCAAAGTCGTCACAAAGAAAGCAGCGGTAGACTTCGTGCACTCCAACCTCATCTGCCATTTTGGTATCCCTACAACTATCATTACGGACAATGCTGCAAACTTGAATAGTCACTTGATGAGGGAGATATGCGAACAATTTAAGATCACGCATCGGAATTCCACCCCTTATCGGCCCAAAGCTAATGGTGCTGTTGAAGCAGCAAACAAGAACATCAAGAAGATTCTTAGAAAGATGATTCAAAGTTCGAGACAATGGCATGAAAAGTTGCCGTTTGCATTATTGGGATATTGCACAACTGTGCGCACATCAGTTGGAGCAACACCCTATCTGTTGGTTTATGGCACTGAAGCCGTAATACCCGCAGAAGTTGAAATCCCTTCTCTCTGAATCATTATTGAAGCTTAGATCGAGGACAGTGAGTGGGTCAAAACCTGTCTAGAACAGTTAACCCTGATTGATGAAAATCGAATGGCCGCAGTCTGCCACAGGCAGTTGTATCAACAAAGAATGGCCCGTGCCTACAACAAGAAAGTGCAACCTAGGAACGTTGAAGTGGGGCAACTCGTTTGAGGCGTTGTAATACCCTATATTTTTTTAATAAGGGTGTATTGGTCATAATAATAATAATAATAATAATAATAATAGTAGTAATAATAATAATAATAATAATAATAATAATAATAATAATAATAATAATAATAATAATAATAATAATAATAACAATAAGAAGGTAACTACAAAAAAAAAGACAAGCAAATAATGAAACAAAATAATCAAAACAAAAGGAGATAGAATAAAGTGGGCTTAGACCATGTGATGAGAAAAAAAAAAGAAGAATAAGAATCTTAAAAGGGCACGAAGCCATTCTCTGAAAAACATTAGAAAAACAGAAGGGGGAAAGCAGCAAGCTGCGAAAAAGGAGAACAAGAGCAGCACGTTTCAGAAAAAAAAGGGGAAAAGAAAAGAAGAAGAAGAAGAAAGCTTTGGGCAAAGGCTTTAAGAAGAATTGGGAGTTGAAATTAAAAGTATTCGACTCAAGAGGTTAACCTTCTTCTTCTCATCTGTTGAATTATTTCACTATATTTATGCAATTTCATGTGGTACAAAGGAATTCAATATCAACTTTCTTTTATATAAAAAAGAAATATACAATTACTATGGAGATAACAAGGTTATAAGGGTTTGGTTTAAGCAATGATAGGTCTACTTCTAGAGGAATAAATTATATTAAATAGTTTGAAATTGATAGAATTATGGACTAGTTCTATGATTAAATATAAATACCTTTTTATTTACAAGATTTTTGGACTAATTTAAATTACTCATAGCATGGGTAAATATAAATTCACCAATTTAAGATTCAAACATGAACCCCGATGATTGGGTTTTCTAAAATAGCTATGAATTAGCCTAAATAAGGAAATTAACATGAGATTGATATTATGTAATTATAGATTGATTGGAGGAATTTGTACGAATTGCTCGAGGTGAAGCATTTGGTATTTTGGCACGAGTACTGTGAGTAGTAATCTTACCATAATTTGTGTTTTCATAACCTGCATGGTTTATATATGATTTTTGAAAATAAATGTATTACCGATGCTTTGAAATTGCATGTGGGACAAGTCTTTTTCTTGATATGATACCGAATAGTTTACTGATTAATCAAAATATTTTCACTGTTACTAGATATGTTTTACCGTTACTTGAGATGTTACAGTTATTTGAAGTATTCTCATTGTTACTAGACATGTTTTACCGTTACTTGAGACATGATTACTGTTACCGAAATAAAATTACAAGATTTGATAAGGAATGATATGCCCTTATTTTGAAAATGCTTTTGTACGAGTATTTACTATTTATAAGAAAGAGTATAAATGGGAGGAGACTTTGAAGGATCCCGTAGCTAACGGCGGGTTCGTTAGACCTGGTGCACCTTGTATTTATATATTACGGATTACCGATTTCAGTTATAGCCCTCGCTAGTGGGAAGGTAGAACTAGCATACAGTTACAGTTTTCCCTCGAGTAGGGACCTACAGTTATACTTGACTCCTTTTATGAAGGGGTCCACACAGTGATACATATTACATGATCCTTTTCTGAAATCTCCCAAATATAAAGATTTGCTATGACACAGTATTTACCGAGTTTATTACTGAATTGTTAAATTGATTTTGTTACAGGAAACACATGATGAGATTAATTATTATTACCGTTTTAAAAAGGGCATTTTATTTTGTGATTATTATGCAAGCATGTTTTCTGACTTGTCCCCAAATAAAAACGGTTGTGGTTAAGTGTTATTACTCATTGAGCTAGCAACTCATTCCCCGCTAATTTTTTTTTCTGAGACAGCATTTGACGCAGGCGAGGATTTCGTTAATTAGAGCACACAGGTTGAGAATTCTTGGTGAGCCTCGCACTTGTTCGCGTGGGCGGAGATTTTTATCAATTGTTATGGTCGTTTCATTAAACTCTTAGAGTCGCTCCATAGTCAATAATTTAGTGTCATGAGTATTCTTTTGTTAGTATAGTCTTATGTTGAGTATCGTCCTTTATTATGAAAGTTGGAGGTAAATTAGTATTTCTGGTTGTTAGTGTGTTGATTAGTAAAGGTGGAGACTTATTTTTGGCTAATTGGTAAGTTGTCAATTGCCACTTGAATTTCTATTAGGTTGTTTGGTTGCTGATTTGAAACAGGAAATTTTTGGGATGGTCCAAAAATAGGGGAAACTCTGCCCGATTTTCTGTAAAATTGCCGATGAGGCTTACTTGGGAGCACTTGCTCCTAAGCGCCAGTCACGATCCTAAATTGGGTCGTGACAGGCGTATTCTCCCTCACCACCAGGAAGCAAAAGGAAAGTTCGCCCCAAATTGGAAAGGTCCGTACATTATAAGAAAACTGTTACCAAAAGGGGCATTGTACTTGGGAGACATTGAAGGAAATGATCCCGAAACAGCTGTAAATGTAGACGCAGTCAAAAGGTATTATGTTTAATCCTTCTGCAACACCAATATTATCCGATTGGGACGACGAAGGCTTTCATTCTCGCTACCCCAAACACTTCTACCCTTTTTTAACCCTTTGAGCCGGTTACCTTTCTTTGATTACCCTCTTTGGAACCCAAAAAACGTGTGCCGAAAAAAAAATCAAAAATAAAAAACAAGATCCCTGAACTACGTTCGACTTGATTCCGAAAGGATACGTAGGCAGCCTCTCTCTGGGGTTCAGTCATACCAATACAAAATCCAAATTTACCCAAAAGTGAAACTAGGGTAGATGTTATGATGATTCGGCGATGATCCCGCCTGAATGGTTCCAAAGTTGTAATTCAATCCAACTTCTTTTTTTTTACCCCAAATCCTGTTCAAGTCCTTCTGATCAATCGGTGAGAATGTTCACAAATCGGAGAATGCGGTTGCTTGGATCTGATGCAACAAGATGAAAAAATAAAATGAGAGAGTCTTATCGGTGAAAACCCACACGGGCACCGTAAGGCATGGTGAGCAGAGAAACTGAAAATCAGAGAGTCTTGTTAGTGAAAACTCGCAAAGAGCACTATAAGGCGACCGTGAGAAGAGAAATGAGAGAGGTCAATTGGCGAAAACCCGCAAAGGGCGCCATTGATCGAGAAGAAGGAATTCCTTACAACCATTGGCACTGAAAGAGTCCTGGCAAGCTTTCTCGGTTTTAGAAACATGCGTTATGGTGGGTTAATGGGAGATTGGATGGTTGCGCAGATCGGGTATCCAGTCCAAGAAGCATGTCATGTCTATTGAAGCCTGCATGCACTCCAGATAAGTCCTTCTTTCCTTCCCCCGAAAAGGACGCTTCTCATTAAATTCATTATCCTGTCCTTTGTTTACCTTTCTTTGAATCCCTTTCGGTTTGATCCTCCTCCGAAACTAATACAAAGAAAAGATGGCAAGATTGGTTTTACAGGTTTCCGCTTAACAAAAGCCGAATTCAAGAAAAGGCACCCAGCCTCAGCAGGTGCATCAAGTCGATCTCGACTGGCCATGACGGCCGATGATCCAAAGTCAAAATTATTGAAAATGAAAGAAATCCAAATTCAAGTGCCCATAAAGGCAAAATAAGAAAGGCCAAAGCCCCACACAGTTTATCCATCATGTGAAATTTTGGAGAAGTCAAGATCCCTGGTTCTAGAAGAGAGATCGTTCTCCAGAAAGCCAGCGAGCAATAGATATTTTCATCAAAAGAGTTCGGCCGAGATCAAGTGACTAAAACAATCAAGGCCACAAAACCAACCACCGTTTCAAACTGACAAATTGTTCTTTGATTTGAAAACAGGTGCAGTCCAAGACAACTTTGCAAGAAGCAGGTGCAATACAAAAACTCTTCATTCATTTCTCCTAAATAAAATAAAAAGCAAAGTAAAGAAGAAGAAAGATTCAAAATCATGGTAGCCTAGGATCCCCAATCTCTAGTTACGTTTTCTCAACATAGGGTCCCATTCCCTAGTCGCTCCCAGCATAACCTGGTAGTCTTTTCCATTACTGGGCTCCACTCCCTAGTTGTTTCCCGGAATAAACCGATGACTTTCCCGGCATAACTAGCGAACTTCCCCGGCATAACCCGAGGACCTTTTTCTTTTCCGGCATAACCCGATGACTTTCCCGGCATAACCATGGGCCTCCCCGGCATAACACGAGGAATTTTTTCTTTTCCGGCATAACCCGATGACTTTCCTGGCATAACCCGCGGACTTCCCCGGCATAACCCGAGGACCTTTGACTTTCCCGGCATAACCCGTGGACCTCCCCGACATAACTTGAGGACCTTTTTCTTTTCCGGCATAACCCGATGACTTTCCCGACATAACCCGCGGACTTCCCCGGCATAACCTGAGGACTTTTTTCTTTTCCGGCATAACCCGATAACTTTCCCGGCATAACCCGTGGGCCTCTCCGGCATAACCCGAGGACCTTTTTCTTTTCCGGCATAACCCGATGTGTCACAACCCAAACCCCGGTCGTGATGGCGCCCAACACACTGCTAGGCAAGCCCGACCATTTACACAACCTTAACCAAATAACCTAGATGGATAAATAAATATTCACAAGTTAAAATAACAATTTAAATGCGGAATCCCTGAAATAATTTCTAACATCCGAAAACCCCAAAATAAAATACTAAATAGCCCACAGATCTGGTGTCACGAACATGAGCCTCTAATACAAAATATTCACCTAATCACAAGCCTGTCTAGGAAAGAAAATACGAATAAAAGGATAAAGATAGATGGGAGAGATCAAGGCTACGAACGCCATGCAGCTACGTCGATACTCCCGGATAAACGCTGCTCAGCCAACAAGTCCTCACTCACCCTGTGGTGTAGCTGAATCTGCACACAAGGTGCAGGGAGTATTGTGAGTACTTCCAACCCAGAAAGTAATAAATATAAATAAAGTTTGAGGATAAGAAATCCTAAATAACACAAGGTAAAGCTATAAATACAATAACCATATAAGACAATTATAATAACGCCACAACAGATGAAGAATAAATGACAATTAAATATGCAATGCAACACATAAACCGATACCTCCAAAATCAATTCCGATCGCACTCCTAAGTCACAAATCATCCCCCGAAGCTAACCGAATCACCGGAATTCACATCCGAGCCCTCTAACTCAATAGTCAACATCCGGTTGACTTTTCCAATACAAGCCTTCCTTAAAGAGACTAAATGTCTCATTTTCTATCAATACCAAACCAATTCGACTCTAACTCACCAAATGCCGATAATGAAACATGAAAAAGCAATATATGGGGAAAACGGGGCGGTAACACATGAGACGACAGGTCGGGTCGTCACATCCTCCCCAACTTAAATAAACTCTAGTCCTCGAGCGGGCCAAGAAACATACCTGAAGTCTCAAATAGGTGAGGATATCTGCTCCGCATCTCCTGTTCGGTCTCCCAAGTAGCCTCCTCCACGGGCCGACCTCTCCACTGCACTTTCACCGATGCAACATCTTTTCATCTCAACTTCCGAACCTGACGATCCAAAATGGCTGCTGGCTCTACCTCATAAGTCAAGTCACCCTCCAGCTGAACTGTACTGAAATCTAAAACATGGGACAGGTCCCCAATGTACTTCCGAAGCATAGACACATGAAAAACTGGATGCACGCCCGACAAGCTAGGTGGCAAGGCAAGCTCATAAGCCACCTCCCCGATCCTCCTAAGTACCTCAAAAGGCCCAATGAATCGCGGACTCAGCTTCCCTTTCTTCCCGAATCTCATAGCACCTTTTGTGGGTGAAACCTTCAGTAAGACTTTCTCACCAATCATATACGATACATCTCGGACCTGCCTGTCTGCATAACTCTTCTGTCTCGATTGTGCTATACGGAGTCTCTCCTGAATCACCTTCACCTTCTCCAATGCATCCTGAACCAAATCTGTCCCCAACAATCTAGCCTCCCCCGGCTCGAACCAACCAACTTGAGATCTACACCGCCTCCCATATAAGGCCTCATACGGTGCCATCTGAATGCTGGACTGATAGCTATTGTTGTAGGCAAACTCTGCAAGCGGTAGAAACCGATCCCATGACCCTCCAAAATCAATAACACAGGCACGTAACATATCCTCCAATATCTGAATGGTGTGCTCGGACTTCCCGTCCGTCTGAGGGTGAAAAGCTGTGCTCAACTGCACCTGAGTACCCAACTCTCGGTGAACCGCCTACCAAAACTGAGAGGTGAACTGAGTGCCCCAATCTGATATGATGGAAACTGGGACACCATGCAATCGAACTATCTCTCGAATATAGATATTTGCCAGCTGCTATGAAGAATAAGTAGTACAAACCGGAATGAAGTGCGCGGACTTGGTCAGCCTGTCTACAATCACCCAAATAGCATCAAATTTCTTTAGAGTTCGTGGGAGTCCGGTAACAAAATCCATAGTGATCCTCTGCCACTTCCACTCAGGAATGACCATCTGCTGATGTAAGCCACCCGGTCTCTGATGCTCATATTTCACTTGCTGACAATTAAGACACCGGGCTACATACTCTACAATATCTCTATTCATCCTCTGCCACCAATAGTGCTGTCTGAGATCCTGATACATCTTCGCGGCACCCGGATGAATGGAATACCGCGAGCTATGGGCCTCCTCCAATATCAACTCCCGAAGCCCATCCACGTTGGGCACGCAAATCCGGCCCTGCATCCTCAACACACCATCATCTCCAATGGTCACATCCCTGGCATCATCATGCTGAACCCTGTCCTTAAGGACAAGCAAATGCGGATCATCATACTGACACTCCCTGATGCGGTCATACAAGTAAGACCGAGAAACCACACACGCCAATACTCGACTGGGCTCTGAAATATCTAATCTCACAAATCGGTTGGCCAAGGCCTAAACATCAACTACAAACCTCTCCTCAACTGGAATGTATGCCAAGCTCCCCATACTCACCGACTTCCGGCTCAAAGCATCGGCCACTACATTGGCCTTCCCCGGGTGATACAGAATAGTAATGTCATAATCCTTAAGTAACTCCAACCATCTACGCTGCCTCAAATTAAGATCCTTTTGCTTGAACAAATGCTGAAGACTGCGATGATCAGTGAATACCTCACAGGATACGCCATACAAGTAATGCCTCCAAATCTTCAATGCATGAACTATAGCAGCTAGCTCCAAATCATGGACGGGGTAGTTCTGCTCATGGGACTTCAACTGACGAGAAGCATACGCAATAACTCTACCCTCCTGCATCAAAACACAACCAATCCAAACTCTCGAAGCATCAAAATATATCATATAAGATCCTGAAGCTGATGGCAAGACTAACACTGGAGCTGTGGTCAAAGCCGTCTTGAGCTTCTGAAAGCTCTCCTTACACTCGTCCGACCATACAAATGAGACACCCTTCTGAGTCAACTTGGTCAAGGGCGATGCAATAGAGGAAAAACCCTGCACAAACCGGCGATATTAACCTGCCAACCCAAGGAAGCTGCGAATCTCTGTGGCTGAGGTCGGTCTAGGCCAACTTTGCACCGCCTCTATCTTCTTTGGGTCAACCTGAATACCCTCGCTGGACACCACATGTCCCAAGAAAGCCACTGAACCGAGCCAGAACTCACACTTGGAGAACTTTGCATAAAGCCTCTCCTCCCTTAATCTCTGCAACACAACTCGCAAATGCTGCGCGTGCTCCTCCTAACTGCGCGAGTATACCAGTATGTCGCCAATGAACACTATGACAAATGAATCCAGGTAAGGCCGGAACACACTGTTCATCAGGTGCATGAAAGCTGCTGGGGCATTGGTCAACCCGAAAGACATGACAAGAAATTCATAATGACCATATCTAGTCCTGAAAGCAGTCTTATGAATATCTGAATCCCCGATCTTCAGCTGGTGATAACCCGAACGGAGATCAATCTTGGAGAACACCCTCGCTCCCTGAAGTTGGTCAAACAAATCATCAATGCGAGGTAAGGGGTACTTGTTTTTAATATTTACCTTGTTCAACTGCCTATAATCGATGCACATTCTCATCGTGCCATCCTTCTTCTTCACAAATAGAACTGGTGCACCCTAAGGTGACACACTAGGCCGAATGAACCCCTTATCCAGGAGCTCCTGAAGCTGCTCCTTCAATTCTTTCAACTCCGCTGGTGCCATGCGATATGGTGGAATAGAAATGGGCTGAGTGCCCGGCACCAGGTCAATGCCAAAATCAATATCCCTATCAGGCGGCATACCCGGCAGGTCTGCAGGAAACACATCGGGAAACTCACAACGGGAACCGACTCAATGCTAGGAGTCTCAGCTCCCACATCTCTCACAAATGCCAAATAGGAAAGACAACCCTTTCCAACCATACGCTGGGCCTTCAAGAAAGAAATAACTCTGCTAGGAATATAGTCTGTCACACCACGCCACTCGATCCGCGGTACACCCGGCATAGCCAAAGTGACTGTCTTAGCATAACAGTCTAGAATAGCATGACACGGAGATAACCATTCCATGCCCGGGATAATATCGAAATCTACCATATTCAGTAGCAATAAATCAACTCAGGTCTCCGGACCCCCAATAGTCACCAAACACGACCGGTATACATGGTCCACAATAATAGTGTCGCCTACCGTGGTAGACACATGAACATGTAAGGCAAGACACCCTCGGGTCGTACCCAAATGATGAGCAAAGTATGAAGATACATATGAATAGGTAGAACCGGGATCAAATAATACTGAGGCGTCTCTGTGACAGACTGAAATAATACCTGTAATGACAGCGTCTGAAGCGATGGCATCTGTCCTGCCCGGCATTGCGTAGAAACGAGCCTGGCCACCGCCTGATCGATCTCCACCTCTGGGGCGACCCCTGGCTGCCTGATCTCCACCCTTAGTTGACTGGGCGGGTGGTGAAGTAACTGGAGCAAAAGTCGAGGGCTGACCCCTCTGCTGATGCTGTCTGCCACGAAGGCGAGGGCACTGCCTCCTAAAATGACCCAACTCTCCACACTCATAGCAGCTGCCCGGTACTGAAGATGGGGACTGATGAAAACCTCTGGCACCGGAGTGACTAGCAGATGCACTCGGCGCAAAAGAACCCTGAACTGATGGGGCATGAGATGAACTCTGAGCTGGGAGGGCGCTGAGTGAAGTCTGACCCTTCCGGGGCCCATGATGACCACGGCCTGAAGATCCCCCACGATATTCTGGACGAGCTGACTGAGCAGGCCTGAAAGAGCGACCTCTACCCTGCTGGAACTGACCCCTCGAAGGAGCACCACTGTAACTGCCCGCTCCACGAGGCCTCTTAGGCTCCCTCTCCTCTTGCTCTCTGCGGCGAACTGACTCAATCTCACGAGCAATGTCTACCACCTCCTCAAACGTAGCACCCAGTACTCTCTCTCTAGTCATCAGAATACGGAGATGGTAGTTAAGACCATCCACAAATCTCCTGATCCTCTCACGATCTGATGGAACCATCCAAGTAGCATGACGAGCCAGCTGGGAAAACCTCATCTCGTACTGAGTCACTGTCATATCTCCCTGTGTCAGCCACTCAAACTGCCTACGCAACTCTTCCCTGCGGGACTGAGGTATATACTTCTCCAGAAAACGAGCTGAAAACTACTGCCAAGTCAGAGGTGCTGCACCGGCAGGCCTACGCCTCTCAAAGTCCTCCCACCAAGTAAGAGCAGCCCCCGTGAACTGAAAAGTAGTAAATGCCACACCACTCGACTCAAGGATCCGTGCCGTACGGAGCATACGCTGGCATCTGTCAAGAAAACTCTAGGCATCCTCACCCTCAGGACCACCGAATGTCGGAGGCTGGAGTCTACCAAACCTCTCGAGACAACGCTGCTCATCGTTTGGCATAGCTGGAACCACAAAACCCTGAGCTGGTGCAACCTGCTGAGCTGGAGGTGCCTCCGGTGTCTGTAGCCCCTGCACTCCCTGCGCAGGTGTGCGGGCATCGGGGGTCTGATTGCCTCCCTCGGTCTGTGAAGTAGCTGCTGCTGCTGTGGTGGCTGAAACTGCCTGAGCCAAGCCAGTACAGACCGTCAAGATCTGTGCCAAGGTCTCCTGAAGACCCGGAATCACAATAGGCACAGTTGGTGCCTGAGCAGGTGCTGCTGGAGTCTCCACCGCTAGAGCCTGATCCTGAGCTGGGGCAATTATCAGATTAGCAGGTACTGCCCCGGCTACTCTACCCCTGTCATGACCACGACCACGACCGCGTCCACGGCCTCTGGCGGCCTTAGTAGGTGGCACTGGTGGTCGTCCGTCGCGTTCAGTAGCTCGTGTTCTCACCATCTGTGAGAGAATAGAATAACAAAGATTTAGTTCACAGTTCAACAAAACCGCACGACAAGAGTTTTAAGAATATGAAGTATTTCCTAGAGGTTCTGCAGCCTCTCGAGGATAAGTACAGACGTCTCCGTACCGATCCACGAGACTCTACTAAACCAGCTCATGACTCGCGAAACCAAGTAACCTAGGCTCTGATACCACCTTGTCACGACCCAAAACCCCGATCGTGATGGCGCCCAACACACTGCTAGGCAAGCCCGACCATTTACACAACCTTAACCAAATAACCTAGATGGATAAATAAATATTCACAAGTAAAAATTACATTTAAATGCGGAATCCCTGAAATAATTTCTAAGATCCGAAAACCCCAAAATGAAATACTAAATAGCCCACAGATCTGGTGTCACGAACATGAGCCTCTAATACAAAATATTCACCTAATCACAAGTCTGTCTAGGAAAGAAAATACGAATAAAAGGATAAAGATAGATGGGAGAGATCAAGGCTGCAAACGCCATGCATCTACCTCGATACTCCCGGATAAACGCTGCTCAACCAACAAGTCCTCACTCACCCTGTGGTGTACCTGAATCTGCACACAAGGTGCAGGGAGTATAGTGAGTACTTCCAACCCAGAAAGTAATAAATATAAATAAAGTTTGAGGATAAGAAATCCTAAATAACACAAGGTTAAGTTATAAATACAATAATCGTATAAGACAATTATAATAACGCCACAACAGATGAAGAATAAACGACAATTAAATATGCAATGCAACACATAAACCGGTACCTCCAGTACCCCGCTGCGGCGTGCAGCCCGCTCCATTTATTTAACGTCGACGGCGCTCACTGGGGGTGTGCAGACTCCAGGAGGGGCCCCTTACGGCCCAAGCGCAATAATAAGCCATATCGTGGAATCAAACCGGCCTTCGGCCTCATATCGATATCAATATCATACCACTGCGGCGTGCAGTCTGATCCCATACTCAGTCCAAAATCACATACGCCTTTCGGCACAATAATATAAAAATATTCAGCCCAAACTTCATTTAAAATATTACTTTAGTTTCTACTTTTAGAAAAATGGCTGAGTTTACAAAAACAGTGTTAAATAACAGGACTGAGTTCAATATCTAGAAATATGGTAAGAAACCAGTAAAAATAATCCCTCAAGGATTCAAGTACTTGGCACGAAGCCCAATTATGACAATTAATCCATTTTTTATAAAGATATCACAAAACTACAATCAATTAGGTAGTAATTTTATTAAGCGGGACGGACCAAGTCACAATCCCCGACGGTGCTCTACCCCACGCACGTTATCCGGCGTGCAAGTCACCTCACATAGCACTATGATGTGCAAATTCGGGGTTTCAAACCCTCAACACAGCATTTACATTTATTACTAACCTCAAGCTGGCAAAAGTCCTAGCTTGCTATGCCCTTGCTTTTCGAATTAACCTCCTCGTGCGTCGAATCTGACCAAAACCACAACGAATACGTCACAATAGGCTAAGGGAACATAACCCAATCAAAAAGACTCGAAAAATATCGATAATCACGAAATTTGCAAAACCCGAGCCCCGGTCCCACTTCTCGAAAAATCAGAAAATTAACATCACCGGATTCCTCATCTCGCCACGAGTCTATACATACCAAAATCTCTCAAATCGGACCACAAATGGCCCCTCAAATCTCAAATTTAGAATTTCAAACTCAAGCCCTAATTTCTTTCAATTTGGCTATATTCTCATGAATTTCAAGGATGATTCTACAATAAAATCATGTTTTTAACTCATAAAACTTACCTTCAATCGATCCCGGTTGAAACTCTCTTTAATCCCGTCCAAAAGCTCTCAACAATGCCCAAAAATGGTGGAAAAATGGGTTGGGTTCGCGGATGAAATGTTTTAAAATATTCTGCCCAGGTCTGACCCCTCCTTCTTCGCTTACGCGTACAGTGTCACGCGTTCGCGAAGGCCAATTTCCAGGCCCTTCGCGTTTGCGTAGCAAGTCTCGCGTTCGCGTAGGCCAAATGCCCCCAGACCCAATTTTCCTTCTCCGCGTTCGTGGTTACTCTCCCGCGTTAGCGTAGCACCTTGACCCACTCCTTCACGTTCGCGACTCCCTCTTCACGTTCGCGAAGGCCAACATCACAGACTCCCATTTTCCTCTTTGCGTTCGCGAGACTCCCGTCACGTTCGTGAAGAAGGAAACCAAATACCAGCAACCAGCAGTCAACAAGTCCCAAAAAATGACCCGCTGGGCATCCGAAACACACCTGAGGCCCCTGGGACCTCAACCAAAAATACCAACACATCCTATAGCATCATTCAAACTCGTTCCAATCATAAAAACACCTCAAACAACACTAAAACCATCATTTCTCATCGAATTCAAGCCTAAGTTTCTTCAAAAATTCCGAAATACGCATTTGATCAAAAACCCAACCAAAACACCTTCGAATGATCTGAAATTTTGCACATACATCTAAAATCACCTAACGAAGCTACTGCAATTCCATTCCGACCCCCGGATCAAAATCTCACCTACCAACCGGAATTCGCCAAAATACTAACTTCGCCAATTCAAGCCTAATTCTACACCGGACCTCCAAAATCAATTCCGATCGCACTCCTAAGTCACAAATCATCCCCCCAAGCTAACCGAATCACCGGAATTCACATCCGAGCCTCTAACTCAATAGTCAACATCCGGTTGACTTTTCCAATACAAGCCTTCCTTAAAGAGACTAAATGTCTCATTTTCTACCAAAACCAAACCAATTAGACTCTAACTCCCAAATGATGATAATGAAATATGAAGAAGCAGTAAATGGGAAAAACGAGGCGGTAACACATGAGACGACGGGTCGGGTCGTCACAGTTTAAGTTGGGGAGGATGTGACGACCCGACCCGTCGTCTCAGCAGTTACCACCTCGTTTCCCCCATTTTATGCTTCTTCATGTTTCATATCGGTATTTGGTGTGTTAGAGTTGATTTGGAATTGTTTTGGTAGAAAATGAGACACTTAGTCTCTTTAAGGAAGGTTTGGATTGGAAAAGTCAACTGGATGTTGACTTACGAGTCAGAAGGCTCGGATGTGATTTCCGGCGATTCGGTTATCTTCGGGGGATTATTCGTGACTTAGGAGTGCGATCGGAAGTGATTTTGGAGGTCCAGTGTAGAATTAGGCTTGAATTGGCGAAGTTAGTATTTTGGCGATTTCCGGTCGATAGGTGAGATTTTGATCCGCGGGTCGGAATGGAATTTCGAGAGTTGCTTTAGCTTCGTTAGGTGATTTTGGATATGTGTGCAAATTTCCAGGTCATTTGGAGGTGTTTTGGTTGGGTTTTTGATCGAATGCGTGTTTCGGAAGTTTTTGAAGAACTTAGGCTTGAGTTCGATGTAATTTGATAGTTTTGGTGTTTTTTTTGGTGTTGATGATTGGAGCAAGTTTGAATGATGTTTTAGGACGGGTTGGCACTTTTGGTTGAGGTCCCGGGGGCCTCGGGCTGATTTCGGATGGTCATCCGGATGGATTTTGGAATTTTGAATAGCTGATGGGCTGATATCTGGTATTTCCGCATCTACGGAAAAAGGGCCGCAGAGGCGGCTCCGCAGATGCGGTGAGGGTGTCACAGGTGCGAAAGTCTGATCATGGGAGGACTTCCGTCGAAGCGGATGGTTGTCCGCATATGCTGGCGTTTGCAGAAGCGGTTATGGACCGCAGAAGCGGACCTGGAGGCAGCTGTGTAATTCCGCAGAAGCAGGAAAAGAACCGCAGAAGCGGTAAATGTATCGCAGAAGCGGAAATGAGGCCTGGGCAGAAGTGTTTAAAATAACATTTCATCCGCGAACCCAAAACCATTTTCCACTATTTTTGAGCATTTTGAGAGCTACTTGGGAGCATTTGAAGAGGGATTCGAAGGAGATTGACTAGAGGTAAGTTTTATGAGTTAAAAAAATGATTATATTGTGGAATTATCCTTGAAATTCTTGAGAATTTGGCTAAATTGGAAGAAACTAGGGCCTGGGATTTTAAGACTTTAAATTGGAATTTGAGGGGCCATTTGTGGCCCGAATTGAGAGTTTTTGGTATGTATAGACTCGTGGCGAGATAAGGAATCCGATGATGTTAATTTTCTAATTTTTCGAGAAGTGGGCTCGGGGCTCAGGTTTTTCAAATTTAGAAATTCTTGCTATTTTTCGATTATTTTTGATTGGGTAATGTCCCATTGGCATATTGTGATGTATTCGCTCTGATTTTGGATAGATTCGACGCACGTGGAGGCCGATTTAAGGAGCAAAGGCGTCGCGAGCTAGAGATTTCGCCGGTTCGAGGTGAGTAATGATTGGAAATGATAGTCTGAGGGTTTGTAACCCCGGATTTTCACATCATAGTGTTGTATTGAGGTGACTTGCACGCCGGATAGCGAGCGTGGGGTAGAGCACCGTTGGGGACTGTGACTTGGTCCGTCCCGATTGATGAAATTACTGCGTATTTGACTGAAACTACTTGTTATCATCATAATTTGGGATAGTTGCCATAATTGGGCTTCGTGCCAATTATTTGAATCCTTCAGGGATTGATATCACTGTTTTCGCATTATTTTTGCATATTATTTGAATAAGGTCCAAGGTTTTAAATACTGTTTTCGCAAATTCAGCCATCTTTCTAAGATTTGAAAACTTAAACAATATTTTATTGATGTTTTGAGCTGAGAACTATTATTTTAATATTGCCCAAGAGGCTTATGTGCATTTCTGGACTGAGCATGGATCGGGCCGCGCTCCGCAGCAGTGTTATATTGATATTGAGGCCGATAGCCTGGTTGATTACATTGATCTTGAGGCCGAGAGCCTGGATGATTATATTGATATTGAGGTCGAGAGCCTGGTTGATGCCACGAGATGGCTTGATATTGCGCTTGGGCTGTAGGAGCCCCTCCGGAGTCTGTACACACCCCCAGTGAGCGCCGTCGACGATAAATAAATGGATGGCTCGGGCTGCACGCCGCAGTGGGTACCAGAGTGTACCGTCATATGCATTGCATTGCACTCATGCATTTGTTCTTATTTGTATTATTTGTCATTATATTTCTGCACTCTTATTTCGTTGGCTTTTATGCTACTCCTTGCAATAATTACCTGATATCCTGGCGTTATCTGTTAACGGAGTGTTGTGCCCGAGGGGCTGACTTTTGTGCTTGCTTGCACTACTGGTTTCACATTCATTTGCTTAACTGTTGGAAAAAGACATTTCAAAAGAGGTTTTAAACTGAGCAAAGATATTTCTAAAGATTTCACAGATTCACTGTTTTCTCAAAGGGTTTACACTGCTCCTATATAGCATGATGCCTTGCTTTATGTGATTTCTTACTGCTCAGCTATTATTTACCCTTATTACTCACTGAGTTGGAGTACTCACTTTACTCCCTGCACCTCGTGTGCAGATGCAGGTATTTGATCACCGGTAGCGGGTTTTGAGCTGATTAGAGATTTTGTTATCGTAGCTGAGTCAGGTGACCGCCAGCGTTCGCGGCACCGGATTGCTTCCTTTTCATTCTAAATTATATTCTATATATTACAGGCCTTGTAGTTGTATTAAAATCCTTCTAGATTCTCGTGACTTGTGACACCCCGATTTGGGCTGTGTTGGGTTGTAATTTTGTTAATTAGTATTATTAAATCATGTTTGAACTGTTTAACTGCTTAAAAGTGGTGTTCTAAAATGGTCTGGCTGGCCTTGTCTTCACGAGAGGCGCCATCACGATCGGAGCGGGGTTTGGGTCGTGACACCTCCTCCTCGGGCCAACCTCTCCACAGCACCTTCACTGAAGCAACATCCTTTGACCTTAACTTCCGAACCTGACGCTCCAAAATGGCTGCTGGCTCTACATCATAAGTCAAATCACCCTCCAACTGAACCATACTGAAATCCAGAACATGGGACGGGTCTCCAATATACTTCTGGAGCATAGAAACATGAAAAACTGGATGCACGCTCGACAAGCTGGGTGGCAATGCAAGCTCATAAGCCACCTCCCCAATCCTCCGAAGTACCTCAAAAGGCCCAATGAACCGCGGACTCAATTTCCCCTTCTTTCCGAATCTCATAACACCCTTTGTGGGTGAAACCTTCAACGGGACCTTCTCACCAACCATGTAGGATACATCTCGAACCTTCCTGTCCGCATAACTCTTCTGTCTCGACTACGCTGTACGGAGTCTCTCCTGAATCACCTTCACCATCTCTAATGCATCCTGGACCAAATCTGTCCCCAATAGCCTAGCCTCACCGGGCTCGAACCAAACAACTGGAGATCTACACCGTCTCCCATACAAAGCCTCATACGGATCCATCTGAATACTCGACTGGTAACTGTTGTTGTAGGCAGACTCTACAAGCGGTAGAAACCGATCCCATGACCCTCCGAAGTCAATAACACAGGCGCGTAGCATATTCTCTAGTATCTGAGGGTGAAAGGCTGTGCTTAACTGTACCTGAGTACCCAACTCTCGCTGAACCGACTGCCAAAACTGAGAAGTAAACTGAGTGCCCCGATCTGATATGATGGAAACTGGGACACCATGCAACCGAACAATCTCCCGAATATAAATCTTTGCCAGCCGCTCTGAAGAATAAGTATTACAAACAGGAATGAAGTGCGCGGACTTGGTCATCCTGTCTACAATCACCCAAATAGCATCGAACTTCTTCAAAGTCCGTGGGAGTCCAGTAACAAAATCCATAGTGATCCTCTCCCACTTCCACTCGGGAATAACCATCTGCTGATGCAAGCCGCCCGGTCTCTGATGCTCATATTTCACCTGCTGAAAATTGAGACACCGAGCTACAAACTCCATAATATCTTTCTTCATCCTCCTCCACCAATAGTGTTGTCTAAGATCCTGATACATCTTCGCGGCACCTGGATGAATGGAATACCGCGAGCTATGGGCCTCTTCCAATATCAACTCCCGAAGCCCATCCACATTGGGCACGCAAATCCGGCCCTGCATCCTCAACACACCATCATCACCAATGGTCACATCTCTGGCATCATCATGGTGAACTCTGTCCTTAAGGACAAGCAAATGCGGATCATCATACAAGCGCTCTCTAATGCGATCATACAAGGATGACCGAGAAACCACACAAGCCAACACCCGACTGGGCTCTGAAATATCTAGTCTCACAAACTGATTGGCCAAGGCCTGAACATCAACTGCAAGGAGTCCCTCCCCAACCAGAATATATGCCAAACACCCCATACTCACTGCCTTTTGGCTCAATGCATCGGCCACTACATTGGCCTTCCCCGGATGATACAGAATAGTAATATCATAATCCTTAAGCAACTCTAGCCATCTCCGCTGCCTCAAATTAAGATCCTTTTGCTTGAACAAATGCTGAAGACTGCGATGATTAGTGAATACCTCACAAGATACGCCATGCAAGTAGTGCCTCCAAATCTTCAATGCATGAACTATGGCAGCCAACTCCAAATCATGAACATGGTAGTTCTTCTCATGGGGCTTCAACTGACGAGAAGCATAAGCAATAACTCTACCCTCCTACATCAATACACAACCAATCCCGACTCTCGAAGCATCACAATATACGGTATATGAACTTGAAGCTGATAGTAAAACCAATACTGGAGCTGTGGTCAAAGCTGTCTTGAGCTTTTGAAAGCTCTCCTCACACTCGTCCAACCATACAAATGAAGCACCCTTCTGAGTCAACTTGGCCAAGGATGATGTAATGGAGGAAAATCCCTGAACAAACCGGCGATAATATCCTGCCAACCCAAGAAAACTACGAATCTCTGTGGCTGAGGACGGTCTAGGCCAACTCTGAACCGCCTCTATCTTCTTCGGATCAACCTGAATACCCTCGCTGGGCACCACGTGTCCCAAGAAAGCCATTGAGCTGAGCCAAAACTCACACTTGGAGAACTTTGCATAAAGCTTCTCCTCCCTCGGTCTCTGCAATACAACTATCAAATGCTCTGCATGCTCCTCCTGACTACGCGAGTACAGCAAAATATCATCAATGAAAACAATAACGAACGAATCCAGATAAGGCCAAAATACACTGTTCATCAAATGCATGAACGCTACTGGGGCATTGGTCAGCCCGAAAGACATGACAAGAAACTCATAGTGACCATATCTAGTCCTGAAAGCAGTCTTAAGGATATCTGAATCCCTGATCTTCAACTGGTGATAACCGAAACAGAGATCAATCTTGGAAACACCCTCGCTCCCTGAAGCTGGTCGAACAAATCATCAATGCGAGGCAGGGGATACTTGTTCTTAATTGTTACCTTGTTCAATTGCCTATAATCGATGCACATTCTCATTGTGCCATCGTTCTTCTTCACAAACAGAACTGGCGCACCCCAAGGTGACACACTAGGCCGAATGAACTCCTAGATTAGAAATCACTCTACTCGGAACATAATCAGTCACACCACGCCACTCGATCTGCGGTACACCCGACATAGCCAAAGTGATTGTCTTAGCATGACAGTCTAGAATAGCATGATACGGAGATAACCAATNAACATCAAAGTCCACCATGCTCAATAGCAATAGATCAACTCGGGTCTCCATACCCCCAATAGTCACAACACATGACCGGTACACACGGTCCACAACAACAATGTCACCCACAAATAGTGAGCAAAATATGAGGACACATAAGAATAGGTGGAACCGGAATCAAATAATACTAAGGCATCTCTGTGGCAGACTGAAACAATACCTGTAATGACAGCATCTAAAGCAATGGCATCTGTCCTGCCTGGGATAGCATAAAAACGAGCCTGGCCACCGCCTGATCGACCTCCCCCTCTGGGGCGACCCCTGGCTGCCTGATCTCGTCCCCTAGCTGGCTGGGCGGGTGGTGAAGTAACTGGAGCAGAAGTCGAGGGCTGACCCCTCTGCTGATGCTGACCGTCACGGATTCGAGGACACTGCCTCCTCATGTGACCAAACTCTCCGCACTCATAACAACTATCCGGTGTTGGAGATGGGGACTGAAGGGAACCCCTCGCACCTGAGTGGCTAGCAGATGCACTCGGCGCCGAAGAACCCTGAGCTGATGGGGCACGAGATGAACTCTAAGCTGGGAGGGCGCTGAGTGAAGGCTGGCCCTGCTGAGGCCCATGATGACCACGACCTGAAGATGCCCCACGATACTCTGGACGGGCCGACCGAGCAGGCCTGAAAGAACGACCTCTACCATACTGGAACTGGCCCCTCGAAGGAGCACCACTGTAACTGCCCGATCCACGAGGCCTTTTGGCCTCCCTCTCCTCTCGCTCTCGACGGCGAACTAACTCTATCTCACGAGCGTAATCCACTACCTCCTCAAACGTAGCACCCAATACTCTCTCTCTGGTCATCAGAATACGGAGATGATAGTTAAGGCCATCCACAAATCTCCTGATCCTCTTACAATCTAACGGAATCATCCAGGTGGCATGACGAGCCAACTCCGAAAACCTCATCTCGTACTGTCTCACGTTCACATCTCCCTGCGTCAACCACTCGAACTGCCTACGTAGCTCCTCTCTGCGGGACTGCGGTACATACTTCTCCAAGAAGAGAGTGGAGAACTCCTGCCAAGTAAGGGGCGCTGCACCAACCGGCCTACGCGTCTCATACGCCTCCCACCAAGTGAAGGCAGCCCCAGTAAACTGAAAGGTGGTAAATGCCACACCACTAGACTCATGAATCCCATCTGAACGGAGCATCCGCTGACACCTGTCAAGAAAACCCTAGGCATCCTAGCCCTCAGCCCCACTGAATGTCGGAGGCTGGAGTCTACCAAACCTCTCAAGACGACGTTGCTCATCCTCCAGCATAATTGAAACCCTGAACTCCTGCACAGGTGCAACCTGCTGAGCTGGAGGTGCCTCTAGCGTCTGCAGTCCCTGGACTACCTGCTCAGGTGTACCAGCAGCGGGGGTCTGATTGCCTCCCTCGGCCTGCTAAGTAGCTGCTGCTGTGGTGGCTGAAATTGCCTGAGCCAGGCCAGTGCAAACTGTCAAGATCTCCTGTAGGCCCGGAATCACGATGGGCACAGCTGGTGCCTGAACTGGTGCTGCTGGAGTCTGATCCAGAGATGGGGCAGCTAGTGGATCAACAGATGCTGCCCTTGCTACTCTGACTCTGCCACGACCACAACCGCGTCCACGGCCTCTAGTGGCCTCAGTGGGTGGCACTGGTGGTCGTCCACCTCGTTCGGTAGCTCGTGTCCACACCATCTGTGAGAGAATAGAATAATAGAAGTTCAATCCTCGGTTCAACAAAGTCGCACGACAAGAATTTCAAGAATGTGAAGATTTCCTAACGGTTCCGCAGCCTCTCGAGGATAAATACAGATGTCTCCGTACCGATCCGCGAGACTCTACTAAACCGGCTCATGACTTGCGAGACCTAGGTAACCTAGGCTCCGATACCAACTTGTCACGACCCCAACCCCGGTCATGATGGCGCCCAACATATTGCTAGGCAAGCCCGACCAATTATCAATCACAACCCTTCGCTTATAGAGTTCATTTCCAATTAACAGAGTTTTAAATAATGATTAACATGAATAGAAGTCTGAAGCAGTAAATGAGATATGCGGATACATAACAATATCTCTACACTAGCCCACCGATCCGGTGTCACAAGTCAAGAGCCTCTATCACAAGATATCAACAGCCTAATACATAGATAGTCTAGAATACTGAAAAGTAAAAGATAGAGGGAGAAATCGGGTCTGCAGACGCCATGCAGCTGCCTCGATGACTCTGATGGATGATAATCAGCAGGAAAACTCCCACTATGCCTCGGGAACACCTGAATCTGCACGCAAGGTGCAGGGAGTAATGTGAGTACTCCGACCCAGCGAGTAATAATCATAAATAATGGCTGACAGTAAGAAATCCCGTAAAGGCACTAAGCAGTTCTATATCAAGCAGTAAAGCAACTCAAAGCAGTACAATAATGAATAAGTCGAGTGAATTATCTTTAAATCAGGTAAAACAAATAGTTTATCAGGTATTTAACAAGTATAATTCCATTCTTCGTACACAGTAACCATATATCTCTCACAATGACCAAAATCAAATAACCGCTGCAGCGTGCAGCCCGATCCATACATTTCTGTGGCGCACAGCCCGATCCATATAAATAGTCGACTGCGCTCATTGGGGGTGTGCAGACTCCGAGAGGGGATCCTTCAGCCCAAGCGCTATATTGTTGCGGCGCGCAGCCCGATCCTCATAAACATTTGCTGCGACGTGCAACCCGATCCATATAAGTATTTGCTGCAGCGTGCAGCCCGATCCATAACATATATATATTTAATCCTCACTTTTGGGTTCTCAACCCCTCTCAGTCATTTTAGGACACAATAATATAAGGTAGGGATCTCAGCCCACATATTTCTCTCATTTAGGATTAGTATTGATAAAACCGGTTCATATTGTTTAAGCAAGTAGAAGAACATGATTGAGGATATGATTTTCAACAAGTAAAGTGAGGAGAATTAGTCAAAGTCCCCTAAGGGTTCTACAGGTCGGCACAAGGCCCCAAACATGGCAACTAGCCCAAATCATAATGATACGAATTAAATTTCAGTCAAAAATACGGTAGAATCATCAAATGGGATGGACCAAGTCACAATCCCCAGTAGTAAAGGACCCCACGCTCATCATACAGCGTGTGTCACGCCTCAACATAGCACTACGTTGTGCAAATTCGGGGTTTCAAACCCTCAGGACACCATTTACAATCATTACTCACCTCAAACCGGCCAAAGCTCTAGCTCGCTATGCCCTTGCCTCTCAAATCGGCCTCCTCGCGCGTCGAATATGACCAAAACCACAACGAATACGTCACAATAGGCTAAGGGAACAAAACCCAAGCGAAAACAATCGAAAAATATCAAAAATCCCGAAATTACAAAAATTCGAGCCCCGGGCCCACTTCTCGAAACTCAGAAATTTTTACATCAACGGGTTCCTTATCTCGCCACGAGTCTATGCATATAAAGAACACCAAAATCGGATTCCAAATGACCCCTCAAATCCCAATTTAAAATCTCAAAATCCCAAGCCCTAGTTCTTCTATTTTTTGGCTAAATTTCCATGAATTTCTAGGTTAATTTCCCAATATAATCACGTTTTTGGTCCATGAAACTTACCTCCAATCAATCCCCTTCGAATCCTTCTTCAATTTCTCCCAAAGAGCTCTCAAAATACCCAACAATGGAGGAAAAATGACTTAACCTCGCGGAATAAATTGTTTAAAACCTTCTGCCCAGCTACAGGACTTTCTTCTATGCAATCGCGGCCCCAGGCTCGCGATCGTGAAGAGCAAACTTTCCAAGCCTCAAAAATGGTCTATGCGAACACGAACCACTAGATGCGAATGCGAAGCTTGACCATCTGACCCTCTGCGATCGCGAATGTCCAAACGCGAACGCGATGAATAAATCACTGAACCCCCAACTCCTTCTACGCGAACACGGGAATCCTTGTGCGAACGCGGAGCACCAGCTTCCAGAACTATGCGAACGCGTGCCCCTAGCTGCGAACGCGAAGAGCAATCTCAGGCAACCCAATATCCTTCTACGCGAACGCGAGGGACCTCCCGCGATCACGAAGACCAATAACTGACTGCAACTGCTGCTGCATTTCTGCAATTCTTCCAAGTCTCAAAACTTCCCGTTAGCCATCCGAAATCACCCCGAGGCCTCCGGGACCTCAACCAAAAGTACCAACCCATCCTAAAACATCATTCAAATTTGTTCCAATCACCAAAACACCTAAAACAACACCAAAACTATCAAATTACATCGAATTCAAGCCTAAGTTCTTCTAAAACTTTCGAAACACGCATTTGATCAAAAATCCAACCAAATCACCTCCGAATGACCTGAAATTTTACACACACATCCCAAATCACATAACGAAGCTACAGCAACTCTCGGAATTCCATTCCGACCCTCGGATCAAAATCTCACCTATCAACCGGAAATCGCCAAAATACTAACTTCGCCAATTCAAGCCTAATTCTACACCGGACCTCCAAAACCACTTCCGATCACACTCCTAAGTCACAAATCATCCCCCGAAGCTAACCGAATCGTCAGAAATTACATCCGAGCCCTCTAACGCATAAGTCAACATCCGGTTGACTTTTCCAAACTAAGCCTTCCTTAAAGAGACTAAGTGTCTCATTTCTTACCAAATTCACTCCGAACTCAACCCAATTAACTCAACCACATAAAACACGGATAACGGAGCATAAAGAAGCAGAAATGGAGGAAATGGGACGGCAACTCATGAGACGACGGGTCGGGTCGTCACACACAATTTGATATGATTTGTACCGCGCATCACGCGGGTACTAATACTAGTTTAAATTCATATTACTTGCTGCAACTAATACTTTCAACTGTTAATCCTTATTAATACAAGATTTTATGCAAATATTCAACTATTTACTAAATTATTAATAATCTTCCATGTAAATTCTTTAATATTCACTCACCACCCAATTAGAAAATAATTTTGCCGGATAGGGGTGGCTCGAGAGGGAGGCTAGTAAAGCTTTTGCTTTAGACCCCCTAATGTTGGGGCCCCAAAAATATTTTTAGTTGTGGATTTACTATCTTATTTTTGTTTAGACAATATTGAAGTTTATAGAAAAAGAAAAAAATACTTAATCCTTTTAAAGAATGACTATCTATTTTTTAACAATAGAAATATTTAGAACTTTGAATTAAGATACTCAAATCTTCATATTGATAAACACATTATTTTACAATAAGATCCAATGCAACCAATTGTAAATACGTGGCTAACATCTTATTAACTTAAATTTTCTTACCAATGTGAATATTAATATTATATTTTATAAGATAACTACACCATAGACAAAAAGAAAGAAAGAAAAAAGGAATCAATGTAATATTACATACTATATTTTACGAGATAACTATACTATAGACCAAAAAAAAATCAAGGCCCTTAATTAAAATTTGGCTTTAGGCCACGAGTTTTATTGAGACGCCTTTGGCCGGAAAACATTATTCACTTACAAAATGAGTCACACCGTACTTACTATAGAAAAAGATAAATTTCCTCAAGTTATCAAAACATCACCAAAAAGTAATATTTATAAAATTAGGAAATTGAAAATTTATTCAACCTTAAAATAGTAATAAGGAAGAATAGATAATTTGCCTCGAAAGCTTGAGACCGAATCTCTTTGACAGACTTCTAAAACAAAACAAAAGAAAAGAACCTCTTATACACCAAGCAGAAGATGTCTAATAAGCACCTCGTATGTGCTCGACTACTTTTTCTTAGAAACTGTATCACACACCAATTAATAGTCACTCACTTATTCTGTTCTTGACTTATATTTTTCTTTTGGAAAGGGAGTACATAATTACATGCGCATAATAATTACACATCCCAAATTAATGGAGTGTTGACCCAAACTCTTATGCAGGGTTCCACACGTGTTCTGCTTCATATAATTCTCCCTGGTTTTTTTACATTGACATATCACTAGTACATGATTCACTTTTTCACTTGCAAATAAATAAATAAAAAGATCGTGATTCACATGTAGACTGTAAAATCATTTGTGCAGAGTTCACATATATATTTTTCCTTCTTGTTTGTAGAGCCGAGTGCAGTTTGTGAGCAAATCTATGCTCATTCTTAGGGCATCTTCAATTCTTGCACCAATTTTTACACCAAAATGTTGTAAACATCAAATTGGTGCAAATTAACTCCAACCCATTATACTACTTTTTACATCAAAAAGGACTATTCTTTTTATATTCTTCTCCCTCTTCTATATTATATTATTTTTTTTATAAAACAAATGCTTTCCGTGAGAACCTAATTTTTGCCCTAATATAAAATTGCTCCTAAAAATTCCAAAAATAGCTTTAAATTATTTTTCTATATTTTTACTTAGTTTGCTTTGTACTTATTCATGTTTGATGCATTTTTTTATGTTTTAATTTGCATTTTTAATCCTAAAGAAAATACAAAAATATTTTGAATCTTTACAATTTTGTATAGTTTTGATTGCATAATTAATTGCATTTGTAAAACACTAAAATACCAAAAATACATTAGTAACATTGCTGCATTATTAGTAAATTAATAATTGGGCTCAAAAAAATTTGTTTGGAAAATTGGGCTAAAAAAACACTAAAATACCAAAAATACATGGGTAAAAATCAAAGTATACCCATCTATAGAAACTCTTTTCTCTCTATGCCTAAATATAAAAATTACACAGGAAATCCTTACATAATTACAGCGTATACCCATTTACTAATATATGTATCAATATTTTAGGGGATAATATCCCTTAAATGTAACCATGATTACTGAACGTGTATGTACAGAATATTATTAAGATTCACATCTCTCCTAATCAAAACCTATTTCTCTTCTCCACCATATTTCTTCTTCTTTTTTTCAGTGTACAAGTTTTATGTAATTCAATAAAACTTCATCATTTACAATGGAAGATGTCACGACCCAAAATCCACTAAGGGTCGTGATGGCGCCGGACACTGCTGTCAGGCAAGCCAACCAAGTTACTTAATCAAATTCTCATTTTAATACTTCTGAAATCTATGATTTTCTTTCAAGTTTAGCAATATTAAAGAATATAGTCTCAAATCAAATTTAAATGATAAGCAATTAATACAATACTTCAAACTATCCCAGAACCCGGTGTCACAAGTGCATGAGCATCTACTGATAGGGAAGTAACATACAGCATCCGTCCGGAATACAATGGACAGGGAATAAATACAATGTACTGAAGAGGGCTGTACTAGCTGCGGGCCGTCTCGAATAGTGCAACTCACCTAGCCCCAAATCATCCGCGCTGCTACGCCCAGTGGGCTGCTAGAAATAGATATACCTGTGCAACAAAAATGCATAGAAGTGTAGTATGAGTACATAAACAACGTGTACTCAATGAGTATCCCGTCTAATCTCGAAGAAGTAGAGATGAGATGGTCAACTTTGACACTTACTAGCGGTCCAATGATAATATACTAAATGTGTGAGGAAATCAAGGATCTTATATACAATTCTAACTCGCAAAGCTGTAAAACGGGCAATACACCTTCAACAAATAATAAAGGATTTTCAAGGTTTACTTTTCTTTATTTTATCAATTTATCTCAAGCCATGAAAGGCAGCATCAACGTATAAAATTCTCAGGCAACGATATATAAATCATGCGCAAATCAAGCCGAGGCGACGGTCCGCTCCAACAGAAATGAAATGCGCACTTACCGAGGGTCGACGGCGCGCCTATAGATGCATCTATTTAATCTGCCGAGGCGTTCAGCCCGTTCCAAAATAAACACATAGAGACATTCAGTCAATAAGTCAACATGGGGCAATTATTCAAAGGAAATCTAATTCTCTTTATTAATTTAGGAAAAATGAAGTTTAAACCCTTTTTAGAAATTCGTTTACTGATTCGATGTAGTTTAAGCAGTTCAAGCTATCAATAGGTTCGTAAATAATTCAAGTATAGCATGCTTTTGGGTCCTAACTACCCGGACAATAGCATAATAGTAGCTACGCACGGACTCTCGTCACCTCGTGCATATGTAGCCCCCCACAAATAGGAGCACATAATCAATTATTTCACCTATGGGGAAAATCCCTCTCACAAGGTTAGAAAGGAGACTCACCTCGCTCCGAAGATCCATAACCGGCAATCCATGCCCTTCCGGGGACTCCAATTGATGCACCATGCTCCAAAACTAACCAAGGGTTATGCAAATCCATTAATTTATGCTCAAATATTCATTACAAACTGATTTATAGAAATTCCTAACTCCGATCGAAAAGTTGACCAAAACGCCCTCGGGCCCACGTGCCCGGAATCCGAAATTTTTCGAAGATACAGATCACCCATGACCTTAGGAACTCAAATATATAATTTTCTCTCAATTCCATACTCAAAATCGTAGTTAAATTCCAAGAATATAATTTCTAGGTTTTTCCCTAAAACCCCATGTTTTTCTATACAATTCATGCTTAAATCCATTCATAATTGATGTATCTAACTTAAAATGGATGGGGATATATTACCTTGATGTTGATGACGGAAATCCCTCTCTTGAAGCTCCCAAAAATCGCCCAAACCATGAAAAATATGAGAGAAATGAACTCAACCCCGATTTAAAATAACCTTCTGCCTCCAGGTATTTCTGCTTCTGTGGAAGAAATTCCGCTTTCGCGGTCCCGCTTTTGCGGACCATCAGCCGCTTCTGCGGCTTCCACTAGGCCGCCCATTTTCGCTTCTGCGCTCCTCTTCCCGCAGATGCGGTCTCGCTTCTGCGGAACCATGACGGCATCTGCGGTCCACGAGCTCCTAGCAAAATCCGCTTCTGCGATGCCTCTACCGCAGGTGCGGTTCCGCATCTGCGGAAATATGACCGCATTTGCGGTCCTTCCTCTTCTAGCCCAAAACAGCTTCTGCGGTTGAATTGCCGCATGCGGGGTACCGCTTCTGCGGTCCTAGAACCGCAGATGCGGTTATGACAGAAGCAACAAACCTCAGACTTCCAAAAATCCCATTTCCGATCCGTTAACCACCCGGAATCCACCCGAGGCCCCCGGGAGCCCAACCAATCATACCAACCAGTCCCAAAACACATTACGGACTTGCTCGAGGCCTCAAATGACATCAAACAACGCTAAAATCATGAATCGACCTCCAATCCAAATTCAATGAACTTCAAAAATTCAAACTTCTATTTCCGATGTTTAAACCTACCAAATCACGTCCGTTTGACCTCAAATTTTGCGTACAAGTCATATTCGACATTACGGACCTACTCCAGCTTTCGGAATTGGATTCCGACCACGATATCAAAAAGTCCACCTCCGGTCAAACTTCTCAAAGACCTTCAAATTTTTATCTTTAGCCAAATGGTTTCAAAATGACTCACGGACCTCCGAATTCACTTCCGATCGCGCTCCCAACTCCAGAATCACCATACGGAGCTATTCACAGTCTCGGAATCCCAAACGGACATCGATAACACTGAAATACGCTTCAAGCCAAACTTATTAAATTTCTTCTAAAATGCTAACTTTCACAATAGGCGCCAAAACGCTCCCGGGTTATCCGAAACCCGAACCGGGCATACGCCCAAGTCCGAAATCATCATACGAACCTGCTGGAACCTTCAGATCCCGATTCCGAGGTTGTTTGCTTAAAATTTCAATCCTAGTTCATTCTTTCAACTTTAAGCTTCCGAAATGAGAATTCTCTTGCCAATTCAACTCTAGACTTCCCAAAATTTAATTCCGACCATGCGTACAAGTCATAATGCCTGAAATGAAGCTGTTCATGGCCTCCGACTACTGAACGGAGCGCTAGGACTCAAAACGACCGGTCGGGTCGTTACAGAAGATATACCAGTCATGATTCAATATGGTGGAGTATGGGATAGCGACAATTAATCATACTCCATTAGTTTAAAACTTGGACCAAAATTAAAGAACATAAGAGAAGATTATTTATTAAATAAAACTTTTTATTATGGAAACTTAGTCCTTATTTTCTTCTATACAGTACAAATTTATACAATAATTAACTAGCCATTGTATACTATTAAAGTATGTTAGTATTCCAATCAAAATAAAATATATAAATAATATTCCAATAAAATGAAAGTATGTTTAGTTTGAATACGATATTCCAAATTCGAATATTATGGAATCTTTCGTTTGAATAATATATTTCAAATTAGAATATTATGGTATGTTTAGTTTAAATATTGTATTCTTCATTAGAAATATCATGGTACTTTGGTTTGAATATTATATTCTTCATTAGAATATTGCAATTAGGCATGTTTGTTTAATATTGTATTTCAAATTAGAATAATGTGGTATGTTTTGTTTGAATACTATATTCCAAATTAGAATATTGTAATATATTTTATTTGAATATTGTACTTTTATTAGAATATTGTAATATGTTGGTCTGAATATTATATTTTAATATTGTATTTTGATTTGAATATTATATTTCAAATTAGAATATTTTCACTTTATTTTAGTTTTTCTTTTTATTACATGATGGAAGAGAAGAATAAAAAGGATGGAGGACTCCATTGGACAAACAAATGGCGAAGAAGTATTATCTTGTCCATAATAAATCTGCATTAGTGCAATGAAATCTCAGTTCTAAAGTACCCCTTCATCTATTAGTTGATCAACGATACTTTCAATAAAAGACTACTGGACTCATGGAGACATGGTCAAATCGTCTTACCTAGTCAAGAAAGCAAATATAACCAACGAACTCAAGCTGATGTCGTGTATTAATTATATATATATATATATTTTTCCTTTAATGAAAAATCCTAAAGAATGTGACTAAGATTAATGATGTTTTGGTTTTTAAAATTCTGAATGTTTGTTTTGGGCTAAGGACGTTCGGCATGCCAAGATTTTATTTGACCGAAGATAGAAGATACGTGAGAGAATCAGTTAGAGATAATCTAGTTCCTTGAAAGGTAGAATTTGTTTAATGGCATTTAATATTAAAATTTTAAAATGAAATAAACTTTTATAAAGTAGGTATACAGGGTAAAATAAATATTTTAAAAGTATATGGAGTTAACTGATGTTTCTAGTAGGCATACCGCGTAGATTTCTCAAAATACATTGGTAACTTGTTTGGAAAATTGGGCTCAAAAAAATTTTCATAACCCAACAGCCCTCATCCCAATTCCCCTTCAACATAGCCCAATTTCACCCCAAATACCCGGTCCAATTTCACTACCCGAAACGACGTAGTTTGGCACCTAAACTACGTCGTTTCCTGGCCTCTCCCTCGTCTCCAACAAAACAACCCTAATTCCCTTAATGGGTCCTTTGGTAGGAGGTATTAGAAAAATAATGCAAGCATTAGCTCTATGTATTACTAATACCTTGTTTGGTGCATTTTTTCAACCTGTGTATAACTAATACATCATACTTGGTATTATCCTATGTATAAATAATGCATAGAAAACCATGGCATTAGTAATACCAAGGCCATTAATGCATGCATTAGTATGGTTAAAGACAAAATTATCCTTAAAGTCCCTTAAAGCTAGAAAATATGGAGAGCATTTTTGTAAACAACTATTTTTCTTAAGAATTATGCAATGCAATTATAATTTTAATATACCACACCAAACAGTAGATAAGAAATAATATCTACATAATTAATGCTTGCATTACTAATCCATACATTACTAATACACCTTATTCCGCACTATTCTTAGACACCCTACCAAACGACCCTTAAAAGAGATCAGATGAAGAGGACCCCTCCCACAAAAAAAGAAACCTAGCCGCCAGAGAACGGAATCCCCTCCCTGGCCGTTTCCACCATCTCCAGATCGAACCCTTCCCCCTTACTAAAAAAAAACAACCTAGCAACCATTGTCTTCTTCTTGTTCACCTAGCTAGAAGCCGCCATCCCCAGAATCCTACCTCCCTCTTTTAGAACACGTATATGTAGACACACACATTCAGAGAACGGAGAAGCACATTTCGCTAGCATTTGGTGTCATTTTTTTCTGGTTTTGCTGAAGAAACTATGTTGCTGTTATCCTCTGCTAAAAGCTTGAAGTTCGACTCCTACTTCCATCTCTTGTTTGGTCGTTTAGCACAGTTTTACTGTGTTTAGGTATGTAGATATTCATCTATTTTTCACTTTAAATCTATGAATGAAGATTTGAGTTACTCAAGCCATATTTCCTAATTGATTTCGAAGATGTGTCACTGAATCCGATCATATTTTCATCTAATTTAGTTTTTCGCTCACTTTGGCTTGAATGCTAAAACTGGAATTATTCTCTGTTTAAGTGTAGTTTTGCTAGATGTTTTATTATGCCTGGTTTCTAGTGAACTCATCACCGGATTTGCCTTGTCGTTTCTATGTTAGCTATTTCTTCAACGGATTATTTTAACTGATTACTTGAGCTGAAATTAGTCATTGATTATTAGATCTGAATTGTAGGATTTTGAAGCCAAATGATTTTGTATCTGTTTCGAACAATTGAAAAGTGAAAGTGGTGAAATTGCTGTGTATTGGATATGAATATATAGAATCTAGCTTTGAGCCTGGAGATTTCTTTGTCAGCAACCTTATCCAAACTCAATTTGTATAAGGATAGTTTATAGGTTGTTATTAAAAAATTTAAGCTATGATTTTGTGTAATGAGTTTTCAACTTGGTCGAATCATGTGTTAACGGATGGAGTAATATGCTTTAAAGATAACTTTGAAATCAGGTTAAAATTCAGTTTGGTGCACTATTGGGCTTTTGTGCCCATGAGTTCTCTGGCCAAAACTCATAAATGACTGGCTAGGCCGAATCTTGTCAATAAATAATAGTAGGATTAGTTACCTCCTATAGCAAAGGTTATGTGACGATCCGACCCGTTGTCTCATGTGTTACCGCTCTGTTTCCCTTATACTTCTTCATGTTTCGTTATCGGTATGTGGTGTGTTAAAATTGATTTTGATTGGTTCTGATAAGAAATGAGACACTTAGTCTCTTTAAGGAAGGCTTAAGTTGGAAAAGTCAACCAGATGTTGACTATTGAGTTAGAGGGCTCGGATGTGATTTCCGGTGATTCGATTAGCTTCGGGGGATGATTTGTGACTTATGAGTGTGATCGGAATTCATTTTGGAGGTCCGGTGTAGAATTAGGCTTGAATTGGCGAAGTTAGTATTTTAGCGAATTCCGGTTGATGGGTGAGATTTTGATCCGAGGGTCAGAATGGAATTCCGAGAGTTGCTGTAGCTTCGTTATGTGATTTGTGATGTGTGCGCAAAATTTCAGGTCATTGGGATGTCGTTTGGTCGGGTTTTTGATCGAAAGTGCATTTCAGAAGTTTTTAAGAAACTTAGGCTTGAATCCGATGTGATTTAATGGTTTTAGCGTTGTTTGATGTGTTTTGATGATCCCAAAAGATCCGGTGTCACAAGTCTGAGCCTCTAATACAGGTTTATCAACCTAATACATGTCACTCTAGGGGAATACGAAATAAAAACAAAGATAGAAGGGAGAGATCAGGGTTGCGGACGCCATGCAGCTACCACGATGCTCCCAGATATGAGCTGCTATACGGAAAATCCTCACTCAGCCTTAGGTGCACCTGGATCTGCATGCAAGGTGCAGGGAGTAATGTGAGTACTCCGACCCAGTGAGTAATAAACATAAATAAAGGCTGAGAATAAGAAATCCTGGATAAACACATTGTAATCTATAATATGGCAATTTAAACCAAGTAGAATGAAATTAATAAATCAGTGAAGTAGAAACATGGAAATGCTACAACAGATAAGCAAATAAATGATAGCCAAATAAAGGAATGCAGCACATAGTACGGTACTCTATAGTACCCGCTGCGGCGTGCAGCCCGATCCATTTATTTATCGTCGACGGCGCTCACTGGGGGTGTGCAGACTCCGGGAGGGGCCCCTTACGGCCCAAGCGCAATAACAAGCCATCTCGTGGCATCAACTAGGCCCTCGGCCTCATATCAATATCAATATAATACTGCTGCGGCGCGGCGCCCGATCCCATACTCAGTCCAGAAATCACATAAGCCCCTCGGGCCATAATAAAATAGTAGTTCTCAGCCTAAAACATCATTAAAAATTTCATTTAAGTTTCAAATCTGAGTAAAAGTGGCTGAGTTTGTAAAACAGTATTAAACAATAGGACTGAGTTCAAGTAATATGTCAAAATAGTGAGAAAACAGTGATAGCAATCCTCGAAGGGTTCATATAGTTGGCACGAAGCCCAAATATGACAATTAGTCCAATTAATGATGATATCAATTAAGCTTCAAACAATTACGCGGTAAAAAAATCACTCGGGACGGACCAAGTCCCAATCTCCAATAGTAAACGACCCCGCACTCATCATCAAGCGCGTGTCTCACCTCAATATAGCACTACGATGTGCAAATCCGGGGTTTCAAACCCTCAGGCATCATTTACATTCATTACTCACCTCAAACCGACCAAAACTCTAGCTCGCTATGCCCTTGCCTCTCAATTCCCCTCCTCACGCGTTGAATCTGACCAAAACCAGAGCGAGTACATCACAATATGCTAAAGAAACAAAACCCAATCGAAAACAATCGAAAAATATCAAAAATTCCGAAATTAGCAAAACCCGAGCCCCGGGCCCACTTCTCAAAACTCAGAAATTTTCACATCAATGGGTTTCTTATCTCGCCACGAGTCCATACATACCAAAAATACAAGAATTGGAGTTCAATTGGCCCCTCAAATACCCAACTTAAACTCTCTTAAACTCAAGCCCTAAACCTCCATTTTTAGTCCATAAATTCCTTAAATTTTCAGTCCTAATTCATGAAATATCACCATAGAATTGTGCCTTGAGGTCCAAAACCCTTACCTTATTGAAGCTCTTGAACTCCCTCTTCAAAATCGCCCAAAAATCTCCAAGTCCGAAGTTAAAATGAATAAACCCTTCAAAAATCGCGAAGAAGAACCTTTTATACATTCTGCCCAGGGGTTTTCGCATCTGCGACCCCTCCACCACTTCTGCGGTACCGCTTTTGCGGTCACAAGTCCGCTTCTGCGGAAATTCATTAAAGGCCCAAATCCGCATCTGCGGTCCACCATCCGCATATGCAGGCACCCCACCGCATCTGCGGTCTCAACCTTTCTCTCCCAAAACCACTTCTGCGGTCAAATGGCCGCATCTGCGACTCCGCAGGTGCGGTCCCCAAACCGCATCTGCGGTTCCTGACTCTCCTTCTTAAAAACCGCATCTGCGCCTTTCCTTCCGCATCTGCGACACCGCACCTGCGGTCCCCAAGCCGCAGGTGCGAAAACACCAGAAGCAGCAAAGAAATCTGCAATCACTCAAGTTCCACAACTTCCCGTTAGCCATCCGAAATCACCCCGAGGCCCCCGGGACCTCAACCAAAAGCACCAACACCTCCTAAAACATTATCCAAACTTGTTCCAATCACCAAAACAACTCAAACAACACCAAAACTATCAAATTACATTGAATTCAAGCCTAAGTTCTTCTAAAACTTTCAAAACACGCATTTGATCAAAAACCCAACCAAATCACCTCCGAATGACCTGAAATTTTACACACACATCCCAAATCACATAAAGAAGCTACAGCAACTCTCGAAATTCCACCCTCGGATCAAAATCTCACCTATCAACCGGATTTCGCCAAAATAATAACTTCGTCAATTCAAGCCTAATTCTACATCGGCCTCCAAAACCACTTCTGATCACACTCCTAAGTCACAAATCACCTTCCGAAGCTAACCGAACCATCGAAAATTCGCATCCGAGCCCTCTAACTCGTAAGTCGACATCCGGTTGACTTTTCCAACTCAAGCCTTCTTAAAAGAGACTAAGTGTCTCATTTCCTACTAACACCACTCCAAACCAACTCGATCACACAAGACACTGATAATGAAGCATAAAGAAGCAGAAAATGGGAGAAACAGAGCGATAACTCATGAGACGATGGGTCGGGTCGTCACATCCTCCCCAACTTAAACAAACGCTCGTCCTCGAGCGAGTCAAGAAACATACCTGAAGCCTCAAATAGGTGAGGATATCTGCTCCGCATCTCCCGCTCGGTTTCCCAGGTAGCCTCCTCCACGGGCCGACCTCTCCACTGCACCTTTACTGAAGCTATATCCTTCGACCTTAACTTTCGAACCTGATGACCCAAAATAGCCACTGGCTCCACAACAAAGGTCAAATCACCATCCAACTGAACCGTGTTGAAGTCCAACACATGAGACGGGTCCCCAACATACTTCCAAAGCATAGAAACGTGGAATACCGGATGCACACTCGACAAGCTGGGTGGCAAAGCAAGCATATAAGCCACCTCCCCAATCCTCCGAAATACCTCAAAAGGTCCAATGAACCGCGGGCTCAACTTCCCCTTCTTCCCAAATCTCATAACACCCTTCATGGGTGAAACCTTCAGCGATACCTTCTCACCTACCATGTAGGATACATCTCGAACCTTCCGGTCCGCATAACTCTTCTGACGCGACCGCGCTATACGAAGCCTCTCCTGAATCACCTTCACCTTCTCTAAGGCATCCTAAACCAAATCTGTTCCCAATAGCCTAGCCTCGCCGAGCTCGAACCAACCAACTGGAGATCTACATCATCTCCCATACAAGGCCTCATACGGTGCCATCTGAATGCTGGACTGATAGCTGTTGTTGTAGGCAAACTCTACAAGTGGCAAAAACTCATCCCATGAACCTCCAAAATCAATGACACAAGCACGCAACATGTCCTCCAATATCTGAATGGTACGCTCGGACTGTCCGTCCGTCTGAGGATGAAACGTTGTGCTCAACTCCACCTGAGTACCCAACTCTCTCTACACGGCTCTACAAAACTGTGAAGTAAACTGAGTACCTCTATCTGAGATGATAGAAACCGGAACACCATGCAACCGAACAATCTCCTGGATATAAATCCCTGCCAGCCGCTCTGAAGAATAGGTAGTACACACAGGAATGAAGTGCGCGGACTTGGTCAGCCGATCAACAATCACCCAAATAGCATCAAATTTCTTCAAAGTCCAAGGAAGTCCAATAACAAAGTCCATGGTAATCCTCTCCCACTTCCACTCGGGAATATCCATCTGCTAAAGCAAGCCACCAGGTCTCTAATGTTCATATTTCACCTGTTGACAATTGAGACACCGAGCCACAAATCCCACAATATCTTCTTCATTCTTCTCCACCAGTAGTGCTGCCTCAAATCCTGATACATCTTCGCGGCACCTGGATGAATAGAATACCGCGAGCTATGGTTCTCCTCCAGAATCAACTCTCTAAGCCCATCCACATTGGGCACACAGATCCGGCCCTACATCCTCAACACACCATCATCACCAATGGTCACATCTCTGGCATCGCCATGCTGAACTCTATCCTTAAGGACAAGCAAATGCGGATCATCATACTGGCGCTCTCTGATGCAATCATATAAAGAAGACCGAGAAACCACATAAGCTAACACCCGGCTGGGCTCCGAAATATCTAATCTCACAAATCGATTGGCCAAGGCCTGGACATCAACTGCAAATGGCCTCTCCCCAACTGGGATGTATGCCAATCTCCCCATACTCACTGCCTTTCGGCTCAAAGCATCGGCCACTACATTGGCCTTTCCCGGATGATACAGAATAGTAATATCATAATTCTTAAGCAACTCTAGCCACCTCCGATGCCTCAAATTAAGGTCCTTTTGCTTGAACAAATGTTGAAGACTGCAATGATCAGTGAATACCTCACAAGATATGCCATACAAGTAGTGCCTCCAAATCTTCAATGCATGAACTATAGCAGCCAACTCCAAATCATGAACAGGGTAGTTCTTCTCATGGAGCTTCAATTGACGAGAAGCATAGGCAATAACCCTACCCTCCTGCATCAATACACAGCCAATCCCAACTCGCGAAGCATCACAATATACGGTATATGAACCTGAAGCTGATGGCAAAACCAATACTGGAGATGTGGTCAAAGCTGTCTTGGGCTTCTGAACGCTCTCCTCACACTCGTCCGACCATACAAATGAAGCACCTTTCTGAGTCAACTTGGTCAAGGCCGATGCAATGGCTGAAAATCCCTGAACAAATCGGCGATAATAGCCTGCCAACCCAAGAAAGCTACGAATCTCCATGGATGAGGACGGTCTAGGCCAACTCTGAACCGCCTCAATCTTCTTTGGATCGACCTGAATACCCTCGCTGGACACCACGTGTCCCAAGAAAGCCACTGAACTGAGCCAAAACTCACACTTGGAGAACTTTGTATAAAGCTTCTCCTCCCTCAATCTCTACAATACAACTCGCAAATGCTCCGCGTGCTCATCCTGACTACGCGAGTGCACCAGAATATCAATGAAAACAATAACGAACGAATACAGATAAGGCCGAAATACGTTGTTCATCAAATGCATGAACGCTGCTGGGGCATTGGTCACCCCGAAAGACATAACAAGAAACTCATAGTGACCATATCTAGTCCTGAAAGCAGTCTTAAGAATATCTGAATCCCTGATCTTCAACTGGTGATAACCCGAATGGAGATCAATCTTGGAAAACACCCTCGCTCCCTGAAGCTGGTCGAATAAATCATCAATGCGAGGCAGGGGATACTTGTTCTTAATTGTTACCTTGTTCAATTACCTATAATCGATGCACATTCTCATTGTGCCATCCTTCTTCTTCACAAACAGAACTGGCGCACCCCAAGGTGACACACTAGGCCGAATGAACCCCTTATCTAGGAGTTCCTGAAGCTGCTCCTTCAATTCTTTCAACTCCGCTGGTGCCATACGATATGGCGGAATAGAGATGGGCTGAGTGCCCGGCACCAGGTCAATACCAAAATCAATATCCTTGTCCGGTGGCATGCCCGCCAGGTCTGCAGGAAATACATCGGGAAAATCCCTCACCACAGGAACGGAATCAATACAAGGAGTCTCAGCTCCAACATCCCTCACAAAAGCAAGATACGAGAGAAAATCTTCCCAACCATACGCTGGGCCTTCAAGAAAGAAATCACTCTACTCGGAACATAATCAGTCATACCACGCCACTCGATCCGCGGTACTCCCGGCATAGCCAAAGTGACTGTCTTAGCATGACAGTCTAGAATAGCATGACACGGAGATAACCAATCCATGCCCAAAATAACATCAAAGTCCATAATGCTCAATAGCAATAGATCAACTCGGGTCTCCAGACCCCTAATAGTCACAACACATGACCGGCACACACGGTCCACAACAACAGTGTCGCCAACCGGGGTAGACACATGAACAGGTAAAACAAGAAACTTCCGGGGCGCACTCAAATAGTGAGCAAAATATGAGGACACGTAAGAATAGGTGGAACCGGGATCAAATAATATTGAGGCATCTCTGTGGCAGACTGAAACAATGCCTGTAATGACAATGTCTGAAGCAATGGCATCTGTCCTGCCTGGAATAGCATAAAAACGAGCCTGGCCACCGCCTGATCGACCTCTACCTCTGGGGCGACCCCTGGCTGCCTGACCTCCACCCCTGGCTGGCTGGGCAGATGATGAAGTAATTGGTGCAGAAGTCGAGGGTTGATCTCTCGCTAAAACTGACCACCACGAAGTCAAGGACACTGCCTCCTCATGTGACCTAACTCTCCGCACTCATAACAACTACCCGGTGCTGGAGATGGGGACTGAAGGGAACCCCTCACACCGGAGTGACTAGCAGATGCACTCGGCGCAGAAGAACCCTGAGCTGATGGGGCATGAGATGAACTCTGAGCTGGGAGGGCGCTGAGTGAAGACTGGCCCTGCTGAGACCCATGATGACCACGGCCTGAAGATGCCCCACGATACTCTGGACGGCCGACTGAGCAGGCCTGAAAGAACGACCTCTACCATGCTGGAACTAGCCCCTCGAAGGAGCACCACTATAGCTGCCCGATCCACGAGGCCTTTTGGCCTCCCTCTCCTCTCGCTCCCGACGGCTAACTGACTTGATCTCACGAGCGATATCCACCACCTCCTCGAACGTAGCACCCAATACTCTCTCTCTAGTCATCAGAATACGGAGATGGTAGTTAAGGCCATCCATAAATCTCCTGATCCTCTCACGATCTGACGGAATCATCCAAATAGCATGACGGGCCAACTGCAAAAACCTCATCTCATACTGGGTCACGGTCATATCCCTCTGCGTCAACCACTCACACTATCTACGCAGCTCCTCTCTGCGGGACTGCGGTACATACTTCTCCAGGAAGAGAGCGGAGAATTGCTGCCAAGAAAGGGGTGTTGCACCGACAGGCCTACGCCTCTCAAAGTCCTCCCACCAAGAAAAAGCATCCCTGGTAAACTGAAAGGTGGTAAATACCACACCACTAGACTCAAGAATCCCTGCTGTACGGAGCATCCGCTGACACCTGTCAAGAAAACCCTGGGCATCCTCACCCTCAGCACCACTGAATGTCAGAGGCTGGAGTCTACCAAATCTCTCAAGACGACGCTGCTCATCTTCCGGCATAACTGGAACCTTGAACTCCTGCACTGGTGCAACCGGCTGAGCTGGGGGTGCCTCTGGCGTCTGTAGTCCCTGCACTACCTGCTCAGGTGTGCGAGCAGCGGGGGTCTGGCTGCCTCCCCCAGCCTGTGAAGTAGCTGCTGCTGTGATGGTTGAAACTGCCTGAGCCAGGCCAGTGCAAACTGTCAAAATCTGTGCCAAGGTCTCCTGAAGACCTGGAATCACGATGGGTGCAGCTGGTGCCTGAACTGGTACTGCTGGAGCCTGATTCGGAGATGGGGCAGCTGGTGGATCAACAGATGCTGCCCTCGCTACTCTACCTCTGCCACGACCACGACCGCGTCCACGGCCTCTGGTGGCCTTAGTGGGCGGCACTGGTGATCATGTGGTCGTCAACCTCGTCCGGTAGCTCGTGTCCTCACCATCTGTGAGAGAATAGAATAATAGAAGTTTAGTTCTCGGTTCAACAAAGTCGCACGACAAGGATTTCAAGAATAAGAAGTTTTCCTAAAGGTTCCGCAGCCTCTCGAGGATAAATACAGACGTCTCCATACCGATCTGCGAGACTCTACTAAAACCGGCTCATGACTTGGGAGACCTAGTAACCTAGGCTCTGATACCAACTTGTCACGAACCCAACCCCGGTCGTGATGGCGCCCAACACACTGCTAGGCAAGCCCGACCAATTAACAACCTTAACCCAATTCATTATATAGTTCATTATTAGCTAACACAATTAAATTACCAAATCAACATATTAGAAGTCTGAAATAAGAGTTAAATGTGCGGAATTTCGAATAACAATACTACTACATAGCCCAAAAGATTTGGTGTCACAAGTCTGAGCCTCTAATACAGGTTTATCAACCTAATACATGACACTCTAGGGGAATACGAAATAAAAACAAGGATAGAAGGGAGAGATCAAGGCTGCGGACGCCATGCAGCTACCTCGATGCTCCTAGATATGCGTTGCCCAACAGAAAATCCTCACTCAGCCCCAGGTGCACCTGGATCTGCACGCAAGGTGCAGGGAGTAATGTGAGTACTCCGACCCAATGAGTAATAAACATAAATAAAGGCTGAGAATAAGAAATCATGGATTAACGCATTGTAATCTATAATACGGCAATTTAAACCAAGTAGAATGAAATAAATAAACCAGTGAAGTAGAAACATGGAAATGCTACAACATATAAGCAAATAAATGATAGCCAAATAAAGGAATGCAGCACATAGTACGGTACTCTATAGTACCCGCTGCGGCGTGCAACCCGATCCATTTATTTATCGCCGACGGCGCTCACTGGGGGTGTGCAGACTCCGGAAGGGGCCCCTTACGACCCAAGCGCAATAACAAGCCATCTCGTGGCATCAACTATGCCCTCGGCCTCATATCAATATCAATATAATACTGTTACGGCGCGCAGCCCGATCCCATACTCAGTCCAGAAATCACATAAGCCCCTCGGGCCATAATAAAATAGTAGTTCTCAGTCTAAAACATCATTAGAAATTTCATTTAAGTTTCAAATCTGAGTAAAAGTGACTGAGTTTGTAAAACAGTATTAAACAATAGGACTGAGTTCAAGTAATATGTCAAAATATTGAGAAAACAATGATAGCAAAGGGTTCAAATAGTTGGCACGAAGCCCAAATATGACAATTAGTCCAATTAATGATGATATCAATTACGCGGTAAAAACATCACTCGGGACGGACCAAGTCCCAATCCCCAATAGTAAACTACCCCGCACTCATCATCAAGCGCGTGTCTCACCTCAATATAGCACTACGATGTGCAAATCCGGGGTTTCAAACCCTCAGGACATCATTTACATTCATTACTCACCTCAAACCGGCCAAAACTCTAGCTCGCTATGCCCTTGCCTCTCAAATCGGCCTCCTTGCGCGTCGAATCGGACCAAAACCAGAGCGAATACGTCACAATATGCTAAAGGAACAAAACCCAATCGAAAACAATCGAAAAATATCAAAAATCCCAAAATTAGCAAAACCCGAGCCCCGGGCCCACTTCTCAAAACTCAGAAATTTTTACATCAACGAGTTCCTTATCTCGCCACGAGTCCATACATACCAAAAACACAAGAATCGGAGTTCAATTGACCCCTCAAATCCCCAATTTAAACTCTCTTAAACTCAAGCCCTAAACTTCCATTTTTAGTCCATAAATTCCTTAAATTTTCAGTCCTAATTCATGAAATATCACCATAGAATTGTGTTTTGAGATCCAAAACCCTTACCTTATCGAAGCTCCTTGAACTCCCTCTTCAAAATTGCCCAAAAATCTCCAAGTCCGAAGTTAAAATGAATAAACCCTTCAAAAATCGCGAAGAAGAACCTTTTATACATCCTGCCCAGGGGTTTTAGCATCTGCGACCCCTCCACCGCTTCTGCGGTACCGTATTTGCCGTCACAAGACCGCTTCTGCGGAAATTCATTAAAGGCCCAAATCCGCATCTGCGGTCCACCAGCCGCATATGCGGGCACCCCACCGCATCTGCGGTCTCAACCTTTCTCTCCCAAAACCGCTTCTGCGGTCAAATGGTCGCATCTGCGACTCCGCAGGTGCGGTCCCCATACTGCATTTGCGGTTCCTGACTCTCCTTCTTAAAAACCGCATCTGCACCTTTCAATCCGCATCTGCGACACCGCACCTGTGGTCCCCAAGCCGCAGGTGCGAAAACACCAGAAGCAGCAAAGAAATCTGCAATCACTCAAGTTCCACAACTTCCCGTTAGCCATCTGAAATCACCCCGAGGCCCCTGGGACCTCAACCAAAAGCAACAACACCTCCTAGAACATTATCCAAACTTGTCCCAATCGCCAAAACACCTCAAACAACACCAAAACTATCAAATTACATCGAATTCAAGCCTAAGTTCTTCTAAAACTTTTGAAACACGCATTTGATCAAAAACCCAACCAAATCACCTCCGAATGACCTGAAGTTTTACACACACATCCCAAATCACATAACGAAGCTACAGCAACTCTCGAAATTCCACCCTCGGATCAAAATCTCACCTATCAACCGGATTTCGCCAAAATACTAACTTCGCCAATTCAAGCCTAATTCTACACCGGGCTTCCAAAACCACTTCTGATCACACTCCTAAGTCACAAATCACCTTCCGAAGCTAACCGAACCATCGGAAATTCGCATCCGAGCCCTCTAACTCGTAAGTCAACATCCGGTTGACTTTTTCAACTCAAGCCTTCTTAAAAGAGACTAAGTGTCTCATTTCCTACTAACACCACTCCAAACCAACTCGATCACACAAGACACTGATAATGAAGCATAAAGAAGCAGAAAATGGGGGAAACAGAGCGGTAACTCATGAGACGACGGGTCGAATCGTCACAATTTTATACCTTTAATTTTGAATAATATAAATTATAAACAAATATTATACATCATACATATTAATGTATAATTCAAATAAAAATGAAATCGTTGATAAGATATAATTAAATAAATATTACATTATAGTAAATTTAATTTAATTTTTACATAAATATTCAACTTAAAAGATTAGTATGTTGCTCCATAAATTCTCTATTAATGCATTATAAAGTGGAAAATGAGCATCGTTGTGCATTACAGTCGCTACTGTATTAAATATTTTTTAATTTAATGATAATTAATGAACATTGTGTTATTTATCGACAATACATTATATTTCAGATTTTGCACTTTTTATTCTTTTGATGGTTACAGATTTTTATACAATTATAACTTATAATAAAATTAACTTATAATTTTATATAAAAATAAAATATACGAAAATTAATTTATAAAATTATACACCAAAAGTAAAATATAAATTAATATTATAAAGATATTACATAAAAACTATAAGTACTTACAAAATTATAATATGTTATTAAAAATATTATATAATAAAAGATAATAATAAAATAATGATGAATAGTAATGGTGTTGATGAATAGTGTTACACCAAATTTGGTGTAACACTATTCACACACTAAAATGGTATAAGAAATAGTGTTGGGTTGGAGTAAAAAACACCAAATCTTACACTAAAATGGCGTTTGGCGTCAAAATTGGTGTTGGGTTGGAGATGGTCTTATCCTCTGCACTGCCAGAGTAACTATCTGACTTCACTTCTCTTTCCTGACGGACTAGTAAGCTATGAAAATACATTTATTAGAATACCTTGGTAATACATGAAATCTGTTCAAGATTTATATGCTCACATTTTTCTATCAAAACATAAATTTTTGATAACAGAGAAATTCCCAAAGGCAGTGGCGTATAGCTTGAGACTCGGTAAATAATGGTCTCACTATCCACCCTTCTCCACTTAAATACCATACTTTTATCTGCTGCATGGTCTGAACTTATGATGTGCGCCTGCCCCACAGGTCACGGCTTCACGCACTGTGTGATCCTACTACAAGTCCAAAGCCCCGAGGGCCATTTTCCTAACAAAATTTAGAAGGGCCATAAGTTGCCCAGAGGGCCATTTGCTTCAGGAAAATCCTCATCAATTACCTTCCATAACCCTTGTAACGCCAGGGATGATTTCATCATAATCTTCCATAGACTGAAACTAGAACCCCCGTCAAACTTCGTACTTTGTTGAAGACGATGAAGACATCTTAACCCTAAATTATATGTAGAAACCCGAACCTTGCTCTAATATCAATTGTTGGGCTAAAACGGCCCAAAGATATTCTTTACATGGTGTGATATAGTCTTCTCTGGGTCAAGCCCGCATGGTTTTCTCTAAAAGGCCTCACACCATTAAGATATTCCTACGTCTTATATGTAGACTCCCAATCTTTTCAGCTACCAATGTAGGACTTTGTTCGCACACCCAACTAGTTGTTTAGTGGATGGTTCTATTTTTATTTCTTTTGCAACTGATGGATTTTTCGCGATATAAAGACCCTTTTGGAGCAAGCTGAAATTCTTATGAGAAAACTTTAAACCACGATCTACAATTTTATAAGTTATTGAAAACGTTAGAGCATAGCAAACTGAAAATTATATGAGTATACATTAGACCCAAGTCTAATGTTATTTGGAAGGAATAATTTCTCAATAACTATATTTTCGCAACTTTTTAAAATATGAATAAATATAAGCAATAGCTTAAAAGAGGAACATTTGCATAAATTAGCCTAGATCACAAGTACGGGACTTGGGTTTCCTAGATGTGGATGGCTTGTATGGATTGTGTGTTGTTTTGGCACGAAATTACACCCAATAACCTTGAAAATGGATAGTTTTAATTTGTTGACCTCCGCTTGTCCCATGGTTAAACCTTTAATATCAAAAGTTAAAAGTATTGCTCATGAGCAAAATGAGGGACAACACCGATTAAACTTGAAATTCTACCCATGAATAAGCAGGGTCAAAAAATAAGGATCACCCACTTCCAAGGCCATTCTTGTAAATCACCCTTTCTTGTTGGACCAGTCTCTATAAGAAAAAATTGTCATCCTATGACAACACATAACAGGAAATTGGTATTTTTTTAGCCTTATATTTGATTTGGCAAAGATAGCCCCAAGCAATTGGCACTATATAGCCAAACCCTTAAAAAACTACTCTCTTATATATTCTTTCTCAAACAATTGGCTCCAAATCATCTGCTCCCTGTAGACATGTGATTTTTGACCCTCCCCAAGATTTTATATATTTTAGCATGTAAATATTTAGTTTAGAGCAAACTCAAGATGCTAAAGAGCAAACTGAAGTAGATGAATAGACAAGAATTTAACAATACTGTGCAAAGAATCCAAGAAGCAAGACTAAAATTGGAGGAGATTCAGAAGCAAATGGATGTACCTGGCTGCAGTACAGAAGGCATAACACAAGAAAAAGAAGCAAGGAATGAGCTAGCTAAATGGATTGAAATTGAAGAAAGCATCATGAGGCAAAAGTCAAGGATCAAATGGCTCAACCTGGGAGATGCAAACACAGCATATTTCCATGCTTGTACTAAGAGTAGACAAGCCACTAACCATATAGGTTGTTTGTATAATAATGCAGGTCAGCTACTAAACACAGCTACAGACGTGGAAGATGAGATCCTAAACTTCTACAAAAATCTACTAGGACAGCAGCAGTACAATTGCCAGCAGTAAACTCAGAAGTAATGAAGCAGGGGAACAACCTGAATAGACAGCAACAATTGAATCTGATAAGGCAAGTAACTGAAGAGGAGGTTAAACAAACACTTCAGAGTATTGATGACAACAAAGCTCCAGGCTGTAATGGATACAATGCTTTTTTCTACAAGAAAGCATGGCATATAATAGGCAAGGAGGTGACTCAAGCAGTATTGGAATTCTTTGACAATCCAGAAATGTGTAAGCAAATCAACTGTACTACTATAACTCTGGTCCCAAAAGTGAAAAATCCTAGTAATATCAAAGAGTTTCGACCTATATCATGTTGCACTGTTCTGTACAAGATCATATCCAAAATCTTAACAAACAGATCGCAGGAATGTGATAGATAATTGTCAAACAACCTTTGTACCAGGAAGAGTGATCACGGATAATATTATAATGAGCCATGAATTGATTAAAGGATATGGAAGGAAGAATACATCACCCAGATGTATGCTCAAGATAGATATGCAGAAGGCCTATGATTCAGTAGAATAGGTTTATGTGGAGCAAGTAATAAGGCAGCTGGGAATTCCAGAAAAATATGTAACTTGGGTGATGGCATGCATAAGCACAGTATCTTACTCAATCATTGTAAATGGGAAGCCAATCAAACCATTTGAAGCAAACAGAGGGCTAAGGCAAGGAGATCCACTCTCACCACTGCTTTTTGTCATAGCAATGGAGTACCTATGTAGATTACTCAAGCAGCTAGGAAACAACAAAAACTTCAAGTTCCATCCAAGGTGTGCTAAACTGAATCTCATACAATTAGGATTTGCTGATGACCTTCTGTTATTCTGCAAGGGAGAGGAGAAATCTGTGGTGGAATTCACAATCAGTTTCAAAGATTCTCCAAAGCTTCTGGACTAGTAGCAAACACAAATAAGAGCAGTGTATTCTTTGGTAGAGTTGACAACAGGGTGCAGCAAAGAATTCTGGAAATACTAGGATATACTAAAGGTGAGCTACCCTTTAGATATCTTGGTGTACCATTGAGTACAAAGAGACTGTTAATAGTCCAATGTGAGCCCTTGATTGGCAAGATGCTGAGTAGAGTGCAATGTTGGACAGCCAAGTTACTATCTTATGCAGGGAGAGCAACATTGATCAAAAGCGTATTGGGAACACTTCAAAATTTCTGGGCACAAGTCTTCACACTACCAAAGAAGATTATACAATTCATTGAGACAATATGCAGGAGATTTCTATGGACTGGGAATGCTGAACCAACAAGAAAGGCACTGATTGCTTGGGACAAATTATGTGCACCTAAATCAGCAGGGGGACTAAACTTCATCAACATAGAGATATGGAACAAAGCAACTATTTGTAAATTGCTATGGAATATATGTAAAAGGAAGGAGAAAATGTGGGTGCAATGGGTTCATACGTATTATATAAAAGGGAGCAGTATTTGGGACACAAAGCCTAGGAATGCATCCTGGGTAATACAGAAGATTTTCAAGGCAAAGGAGCACTTCCAAGAGGCAGGATACTTAGAAGAAGATGTGAAGCAGCTAGATAAGTTCTCCACCAAGCAGCTGTATAAAAGAAGACTTCCAAAAGGTGACATGGAGAGGACTAGTATGCAATAACAAGGGGATGCCTAAATGGATTTTCATCCTAAAGTTGGCAATCCTAGACAGTCTAGCTTCCAAGGAAAGATTTGCTAGACGGGGTACAATGGATGAAACAGTATGTTCACTATGTCAGCGGAGCAATGAAACAGTTCAACATCTTTTCTTTGAATGTGATGTAACATGGGAACTATGGCAGAAACTATTACAGTGGCAAGGGATCGTGAGAAGGAAAAACAATGGCATGAAGAAATACAATGGGCAGTGGAGAAAGCAGCAGGAAAGAGTGCTGGAGCTGAGTTATACAGAATCACTTTGGCTGCAGCTGTTTATCATGTCTGGCAGGCTAGGAATAAGAGTATATTTCAGAAGGAAAAAAGTCAGTGTTATGAGTATAGTGAAAGTGATAGTGCAGGAGGTTCATATACGAGCTCAAAGTGGTAAAAAGCTGGCTACCTACTTAAGTAATTTGAACCGGTACCCAGTATAGTATAGCAAATAATACAGTTGATTAAGGGGTAGTGTAGTATCCTTACGTTGGGGCTTCATGTCCAACAAAGGAGAATACAGACGTTTAGTCTCTTGGTATATATTGTAAATATTTTGTGACGACCCGACCCGTCGTCTCATGAGTTACCGCTCCGTTTTACCCATTTTATGCTTCTTCATGTTTCGTTATTGGTATTTGGTGTGTTAGAGTTGATTTGGATTGGTTTTGATAAGAAATGAGACACTTAGTCTCTTTAAGGAAGGTTTAAGTTGGAAAAAGTCAACCGGACGTTGACTTATGAGTTAGAGGGCTCGGAGGTGATTTTCGGTGATTCGGTTAGCTTCGGGAGGTGATTTGTGACTTAGGAGTGTGATCGGAATTGATTTTGAAGGTCCGGTGTAGAATTAGGCTTGAATTGGCGAAGTTAGTATTTTGGCGAATTCAGGTTGATAGGTGAGATTTTGATCCGAGGGTCGGAATGGAATTCCGAGAGTTGCTGTAGCTTCGTTATGTCATTTTGGACTTGTCTGCAAAATTTCATGTCATTCGGAGGTGGTTTGGTTGGGTTTTTGATCAAAAATGGAATTTGGAAGTTCTTGAAATTGTTAGTCTTGAATCCGATGCAAATTTGGTGTTTTAATGTTGTTTTGAGCATTCCGAAGGTTGGAACAAGCTGGAATAATGGTATGGGATATGTTGGCGTGTTTGGTTGAGGTCCCGAGGGCCTCGGGTGTGTTTCGGGGTGGTTTCGGATCATTTCGGGTTGTTTTGCAATGGCTGAAGCTGGTATCTGGTATTGTTCTTCGCGTTCGCGAGGGTCTCCCCGCGTTCGCGAAGGAGGATTTGGCTTCTGGGGTTTTGTTCTTCGCGTTCGCGAAGAGAGCCTCGCGTTCGCGAAGAAGAGGCAATTCTGTTGCGCAGGTATTACTTTGGAGGCTCGTATCTCTCAATCTACAATGAACTTGGAGATGATTCAAAAACGACAGTTGTAGCTCTTTGAATCTAGTTTCCAGAAACATATTATAATAGTCATTTGGAGTTGTGTGTAAAAAGTTATGACCATTACACTAGAGGCTGTCCGAGCAGAGTTCGGAAAATGAACTTTTGGAACTTTGTTCTTCGCGAACGCGAGAGGAGGACCGCGAACGCGAAGAACAAATCCCTGGGCAGCAGAATAAAGTCCAAACTTCGTCCCATTTGCCATTTTTGACGATTTGGAGCTCGGATAAGGCGATTTTTCTGGAGATTTTTGGAGAGAACAACGGGGTAAGTATTCTTAACTCAATTTTGGTTGTATAACTTGAATCTATCACTAGTTTTGGTGTTTAATCCGCGAATTTTGTTGGAAAGTATAGAAAACCCTCTTGGATAGAATCATGGATTTGAGGGTCGAAATGCTATGGGAATTGGATAATTTTTGTATGGTTAGACTCGTGGCGAGATAAGGAATCCGATGATGTAAATTTTGTAATTTTTCGAGAAGTGGGCCCGGGGCTCGGGTTTTGCCAACTTCGTGATTTTCAATGTTTTTCGAGTCTTTTCGATTGGGTTATGTTTCCTTAGCATATTGTGATGTATTCGCTCTAATTTTGGTTAGATTCGGCGCGCGTGAAGGCCGATTTGAGGGGCAAAGGCGTCGCGGGTTTGAGATTTCACCGGTTCGAGGTGAGTAATACTTGTAAATGATATCATGAGGGTTTGAAACCCCAGATTTGCACATCATAGTGCTGTATTGTGGTGACTTGCACGCCAGGTATGAGCGTGGGGTAGAGCACCGTTGGGGATTGTGACTTGGTCCGTCCCGGTTGTTGGTTTTATTGCGTAATTGACTGAAACTTATTTGATGCTATCGTGATTTGGGCTGATTGTCATGTTTTGGGCTTTGTGCCGATTATTTGAATCCTTCAGGGATTGATATCACTGTTTTTGCATTACTTTGTATATTATTTGATCTCGGTCCAAGGTTTTACATACTGTTTCACAAACTTAGCCACCTTTCTAAGATTTGAAAACTTAAATGATATTTTACTGACGTTTTGAGTTGAGAACTGTTATTTTACTATTGCCCAAGGGGCTTATGTGCATTTCTGGACTGAGGATGGATCGGGCTGCGCGCCGCAGCGGTGTGATATTGATATTGCGCTTGGGCTGTAGGAGCCCCTCCGGAGTTTGAACCCCCACAGAGAGCGCGGGTACCCAAATGGATCGGGCTCCGCGCCGCAGCGGTCATATGCATTGCATTGCATTCATGCATTATTTCCTGTTTGTACTACGTGTCATGACATTCAGCACTCTCATATCACTGGCATCCATGCTACTTCTTGTACTGTTTACCAGACGCCCTAGTGTTAATTGTTTGTGGAGTGCTGTGCCCGAGGGGCTGACTTATGTGCGGACTTGCACTATCTGATTACGCATTCATTTGCTTGACTGTTGGAAAAAGATGTTTTCAAAAGAGGTTTTAAACTGAGCCAGATATTTTTTAAAGGATTTTCACGGTTTTACTGTTTTCTCAAAGAGTTGTACTGTCCTATATAGCATGATGGAGTGCTCTTACGTGATTTCTTGCCTCTCAGTTATTATTTACTCTTATTACTCACTGAGTTGGAAGTACTCACTTTACTCCCTGCACCTCGCGTGTAGTTGCAGGTCTTGTTCACCCGGTAGCGGGTTA
>NW_017675263.1:49995-71798 GCF_001879085.1 Nicotiana attenuata | reverse complement strand
GTCGTTATTTCATAGATTTGATTGATTTGGAGCCGAATTCGAGAGGGAAAGCGGTTGTTGTGGATTGATTTGCCCGTGGAAGTCGAGGTAAGTGTTGGCCTAACCTTAGCTTGAGGGAATAGGAATTGAGTCTTGTTTGCTACTTGCTAATTGTCGAGTACGGTGTATAGGCATGGTGACGAGTATCTATACATTAGTGTGTAGCATGACCGTGAGTCCTTAAAATGCGATTATCATGATTTGTTGAAACTTCCATGCTTAATTGAGGATTCCTATATATTGTAAAGAACGCATGAAAGACATTATGATTATTTGATTCTCCGGAGCATTGGCTCGAATGATGAAGTGAATTATAAAGTAAGATACGAAAGAAAGAGATGGCTATTGGTTATTCCCTTGCCGGGTCGTTTTGTTGGTTGTTGATTTTCTCCCTTGCCGGGATATTGAGCTTATTGATATTGTTCCCTTGCCGGGATTTAACTGTTTTATTGCATTCCCTTGCTAGGATTTTCTTCCGTTGTTTCTTTACTTCTTTGCCCCGTATTTGTGACTATTGTTTGGGTGAGAAAGAATGATATTGGTGGATCAGGTTGCACGCCGCAACAGTGATAAATGATATTTATGGATCGGGTTGCGCGCCGCAATGATGATATTTATGGATCCGGTTGCACGCCGCAACAATGATATTTATGGGTCGGGTTGCGCGCCGCAACAATGATATTCATGGGTCGGGTTGTGCGCCGCAACGATGATATTTATGGATCGGGTTGCACGCCGCAACAATGATATTTGGGGGTCGGGTTGCACGCCGCAACAATGCTAAATGATATTTATGGATCGGGTTGCATGCCGCAACAATTATATTTGAGGATCGGGTTGCACGCCGCAAGAGTTGCTGATTCGAGTGTGTTTATTTGGAATATTCGTTTCTTGATTCGCTGTAAATTCTTTGGCTGCTTCTACCTTTATATCGTGGTTTCCTAATTGTAACTGTTGCCTCCCCATAACATGTTCCCCCTTCTGTTATTGACTGTTTACTTCCTGTATTTCTTTCCGTTGTATGTATATATTTGAACCGCACAGGTTTATCTGGTAGTCTGGTCCTAGCCTCGTCACTACTTCGCCGAGGTTAGGCTAGGCACTTACCAGCACATGGGGTCGGTTGTGCTGATGCTACACTCTGTGCTCTTTTGCACAGATCCAGGTTTTTGTCAGCAGCTCCAGTAGCGTAGGTGCAGGTTTCCAGTCCCGCGAGGCACCGAGGTAGCCTTGCAGGCGTCCGCAGGCCCGGCGTCTCCCCTATCCTTTATATTTGACTGTTATCTCATTGTATCCGAGACAAAATAGAGATGTTTCTTTCAGACCTTGTATTTAGTATTCTTAGATGTTCGTGAGTATGTGACTCCAGTTTTTGGGTAGAGATTCATGTTGGGAATTCTGTATTTTATTCAGTTATTTGAAATTTAAGACTTCCGCTTATGAATTTAGTTCCGTTGCCTTTATTTTAATGCTGTTAATTATTAAAAAGGAATAGGTGCTTAATGGAAAGTAATTAAGTTTGGCTTGCCTAGCTCCTACTAGTAGGCGCCATTACGACCCCCGAAGGTGGGAAATCTGGGTCGTGACAAGTTGGAATCAGAGCACTAGGTTACATAGGTCTCACAACTCACAGACAAACTTGGTAGAGTCTGAGGGATCGGTACGGAGACGTCAGTATTTATCCCCAGAGGCTGCAGAGTAGGAAAAACTTCAACATTTGATCTTGTCCTGCGGTTCTGTTTCTCAACCACCGATTGAATTTCTACTCCGTTCCTTCGCAGATGGCGGGAACTCGCGCTTCCTCATCTACCGCTCAGCAGTCCGAGCCCCGAGCAACAGCCCCCAGAGGCGGAGCCTCAGGTTGAGTTTGAGGAGGAGGTTCCAGCCCCAGCAGTTCCGGTGGGCCCAGCTCAGGTCCTAGAGGGGTTCATTGCCACCCCAGTTCTTCAGGACGCTCTAGTCCGATTGGTAGGCCTCATAGAGGGTGTCATTCGAGCGGGTTTGCATCCAGTGGTTCAGCCAGCGGTGGCAGGTCAGCCGGGTATAGTGGCTTAGGCCGGGGGTGAGATCACTTTTCAGGAGGCGGCCAGTGTGGGCCGTAGAGTTGAGATAGTTCTGCCACATGGAGGTGGTCATGGGTCGGATAAGAGGCCCCGTCATGCAGGCAGATTCAGTGGTACCTCGTCAGGAGGTAGAGGTTCTTGTGGTAGAGGCCATCCTTCCAGGCCCTTTCAGTCAGCTCTCCAGGTCACTCATGGTACTTCAGGTGGTCGTTCAGGTTGACAGGGTCGGCCTCAGTTTCCGCAGCTACAGCAGTCGCGTGGATGTTATGACTGTGGCGATTATGGTCATCTCAAGAGGGCTTGCCCGAGGTTGAGGGGTGCTCAGCCGCAGCAGCCGAGGTCTTGCCATGCTTGTGGCGACACGAGGCACATTGTCAGATATTGCCCCCGAGTTTATGGCAGCTCTCAGCATCAGAGTTCTCGTGCAATCGTTCAGGCACCGGAGGTTCCACAGCTTGCCCAGCCAGCTAGAGGTGGTGGCAGAGGTCATGGAGGTGGAGGTAGAGGACATAGAGGTGGAGCTCAGACCGCCAGAGGTAGAGGCCAACCAGCAGCCGATCGTCCCAGAGATATGGTTCAGGGAGGTGGGACCCAGCCCCGATGTTATGCTCTTCCAGCCAGGCCAGAGGCTGAGTCATCAGACGCTGTCATTACAGGTACTATTCTTGTCTGTGATAGAGATGCTTCAGTGCTATTTGACCCAGGGTCTACGTATTCGTATGTGTCATCCTATTTTGCACCGTACCTGGTTATGCCTAGTGATGCATTGAGTATTCCTATTTATGTGTCTGCACCGGTGGGTGATTCTATAGTGGTCGACCGAGTTCATCGTTCCTGTGTTGTAGTGTTTAGGGGTCTTGAGACCCGTGTTGATTTATTGCTCTTAGACATGGTAGATTTCGACGTCATATTAGGGACGGATAGGTTGTCCCCGTATCATGCTATCTTGGATTGTCACGCCAAGACTATGACCTTGGCTTTACCAGATTTGCCCCGTTTGGAGTGGAGAGGGACCCTAGGTCATGCCACTCGCAATGTTATCTCATATGTGAAGGCTCGACGCATGGTCGAGAAGGGGTGTTTAGCTTATTTGGCGTATGTTCGTGACTCCAGCGCAGAGGTCCCCTCTATTGATTTTGTTCCTATTGTTCGAGAGTTCACTGAGGTTTTCCCTTCAGACCTACAGGGTATGCCGCCCGATAGGGATATTGACTTTTGTATTGATCTGGCTCCGGGCGCGCAGCCCATTTCTATCCGGCCGTAGCGCATGGCCCCGCCAGAGTTGAAAGAGTTAAAAGATCAGATGCAGGATTTGCTTGAGAAGGGTTTCATTAGACCCAGCGTTTCGCCTTGGGGTGCGCCAGTGTTATTTGTGAAGAAAAAGGATGGTTTGATGAGGATGTGCATTGATTACCGGCAATTGAACAAAGTTACGATCAAGAGCAAGTATCCGTTGCCGAGGATTGACGATTTGTTTGACCAGCTTCAGGGTGCAAAGGTGTTTTTAAAGATAGACTCGAGATCTGGTTACCATCAGTTGAGGATTAGGGCATCCGATGTCCCTAAGACAGCATTCCGCACTCGGTATGGGCATTATGAGTTTTTGGTCATGTCATTTGGGTTGACCAATGCCCCAGCAGCATTTATGGAGTTGATGAACCAAGTGTTCAGGCCTTATTTGGACTTGTTCGTGATAGTCTTTATTGATGATATTCTGATATACTCCCGCGGTCAGGAGGAGCACGAGCAGCACCTCAGAGTGGTTCTTCAGACTCTGAAGGATAGCCAGTTATATGCTAAGTTCTTGAAGTGCGAGTTCTGGTTGAGTTCGGTTGCATTTCTGGGTCACGTCGTATCAGCAGAGGGTATTCAGGTGGACCCGAAGAAGATTGAGGTAGTCAAGAACTGGCCTCGACCAGCTTCAGCTACAGAGATTCGGAGTTTCTTGGGGTTAGCAGGCTGCTATCGTCGGTTCGTGGAGGGGTTTTCATCTATCGCAGCCCCGATGAACAGGTTGACCTAGAAGGGTGCCCAGTTCAGATGGACGGATGAGTGTGAGGCGAGCTTTCAGAAGCTCAAGACAGCTCTGACTACGGCACCGGTATTGGTTTTGCACACAGGTTCAGGGCCTTATATAGTCTATTGTGATGCTTCCCGTATTGGGCTTGGTGCAGTATTGATGCAGGATGGCAGAGTCATAGCCTATGCTTCGAGGGAGTTGAAGATCCACGAGAAGAATTATCCGGTTCATGATCTAGAGTTGGCAGCCATTGTTCATGCTTTGAAGATTTGGAGACATTATCTTTATGGTGTGACGTGTGAGGTGTACACTGATCACAAGAGTCTTCAGTACTTGTTCAAGCAAAAGGAGTTGAATTTGAGGCAGAGGAGGTGGTTGGAGTTGCTGAAAGATTATGATGTTACTATCTTGTACCACCCGGGGAAGGCCAATGTGGTGGCCGATGCATTGAGTAGGAAGTCCGCCAGCATGGGTAGTCTTGCTTATATCCCGGCCAACCAGAGGACGCTTGCTTTGGATGTTCAGGCTTTGGCCAATGGATTTGTGAGGTTTGATATCTCTGAGCCTAGCCGAGTGTTAGTTTGCACAGTTGCTCGTTCTTCATTATTGGAGCGTATTCGTGATCGGCAGTTTGATGATCCCCATTTGTGTGTCCCGAGAGACACGGTGCAACGTGGAGGTGCCAAGAAGGCGACCTTAGATAGTGATGGTGTTTTGAGATTGCAGGGGCGAGTTTGTGTGCCCAATGTCGATGGGATTCGATAGTTGATCTTAGCGGAGGCCCATAGTTCTCGGTATTCTATTCACCCGGGCGCCGCGAAGATGTATCAGGATCTGAGGCAGCACTATTGGTGGCGCAGAATGAAGAAAGATATTGTTGCATATGTGGCTTGATGTTTGAACTGTCAGCAGGATAAGTACGAGCATCAGAGGCCTGGTGGACTGTTTCAGAGGATTGAGCTTCCCGAGTGGAAGTGGGAGAGGATTACTATGGATTTTGTTACTGGACTCCCGTTGACCCGGAAGAAGTTTGATGCGATTTGGGTCATTGTTGATAGGCTGACCAAGTCATCGCATTTTGTTCCTGTTGCAACCACTTATTCATCCGAGAGGTTAGCTGAGATCTACATCCGAGAGATTGTTCGCCTTCATGGGGTGGCGGTATCTATCATTTCGGACCGGGGTACGCAGTTTACCTCGCGCTTCTGGAGAGCAGTTCAGCGAGAGTTGGGCACCCAGGTTGAGTTGAGCACAACATTCCATCCTCAGACGGACGGACAGTCCGAGCGGACTATTCAGATATTGGAGGACATGCTCCGAGCTTGTGTTATAGACTTTGGAGGTTCGTGGGATCAGTTCTTGCCTTTAGCGGAGTTTGCCTACAACAATAGCTACCAGTCCAGCATTCAGATGGCTCCTTATGAGGCGTTGTATGGTAGGCGATGTCGATCTCCGGTTAGGTGGTTTGAGCCGGGAGAGGCTCGATTATTGGGTACAGATCTAGTTCAGGAGGCCTTGGACAAGGTCAAGATCATTCAGGATAGGTTTCGGACAGCTCTGTCTAGGCAGAAGAGCTATGCAGATCGCAAGGTCCGAGATGTGGCTTTCACGGTTGGTGAGCGAGTATTGCTCCGAGTGTCGCCTATGAAGGGCGTGATGAAATTTGGAAAGAAGGGCAAGCTTAGCCCTAGGTTCATTGGCCCATTTGAGATTCTCGACCGTGTAGGAGAGGTGGCTTATAGGCTTGCCTTGCCGCCTAGCTTGTCAGCCGTATATCCAGTTTTTTATGTGTCCACGCTTCGGAGGTATCACGGCGATCCAACCCACGTGTTAGATTTCAGCACTGTCCAGTTGGACAAGAATCTGTCTTATGAGGAGGAGCCGATGGCTATTCTAGATCGGCAGGTTCGACAGTTGAGGTCGAAGAGTTTTCCTTCAGTGCGTGTTCAGTAGAGAGGTCAGCCTCCTGAGGCATCGACCTGGGAGTCCGAGTCTGACATGCGGAGCCGTTATCCCCATTTTTTTCCCGACTCAGGTACTTCTTCCTTTTGTCCGTTCGAGGACGAACGGTTGTTTTAGAGGTGGAGAATGTGACGACCCAAAGGGGTCATCACCTGTTTTCTCTTCTTTCTGCGCTTCCGAGGCCTTGAAAACCTCATTTTTAGTAGCCTCGATTTGCGTGCGCAGACTGGGCTCGTAGCCAGAAAGCTTAAATATGAATTCTGTGTGAAAAATGATGAATTTTGGTATTAATATGATTAAAGTTGACTTTGGTCAATATTTTGGGTAAACGGACCCGGACCCGTGATTGGACCGTCCCGGAGGGTCCGTAGAAAAATATGAGACTTGGGCATATGCCCGGAGTCAAATTCCAAGGTCTAGAGCCCGAGAAATGAATTTTTCTGTGAAATTATTTTTCTGAAATTAATATGGAAATTTGAAACGAAAATGGATTATAACGTGTTGGTATCGGGCCCGTATTTTGGTTCCGGTGCCCGGTACAGGTCTTATATGTGGTTTAAGCATTTTCTGTGAAATTTGGTTGAAATCGGACGTCATTTGACGTGTTTCGGTCCTGAATCTCTAAAAATGATAGCTTATAAAGTTTGATGAAAAAGTGATGATATTGAGGTTTGATTAATTGTTTTTGATGTTAATTTGGCGATTTGATTGCACGGGTAAGTTCGTAGGATGTTGTTGAGTTAGTGTGTGTGAGTGGTTAGGAGCCCCGAGGGCCCGGGAGTGTTTTCGGAGGTGTTCGGGATGGTTTTGGAGTTAGGAAAATTGCAGAAAAATCTGCTGTTGGTGCATAGTGAATTCCTTCTTCGCGTTCGCACTCCACCCTAGCATTCGCATAGCTTCAGTGGTTTTTTCTCCTTCGCGTTCGCGTCACCACCATCGCGATCGCGTAAGCCATAATCAGGAGCCCAACAACTTCCTCTTCGCGTCCGCAAGGCCTTCACGCGTTCGCGTAGTTCCATCTTTCATTCAATGCATTCTCGTATCCCCTATCGCGTTCACATAGGCCAATTCCCTGGACCCCAGTATTTTACCCTACGCATTCGCATCCCCCTCTCGCGAACGCGATGCTTGCCAGCTCCCCCTTCTTCGTAAACGCGACCCCTGTGTCGCGAACGCATAGGGCATTTTTGCCCAGTCATTTAATGCTTCAAAAACAGAACAGTGACGGGTTTAGTTCAAAAATTTTCATGAGCTCTCTTCTTCCCCAAGCTCTAGGAGTCCATTGAAGCCCCCATTCTTCAAGACCATTTGGGTTAGTAATTTCCCACCTATTTCCTTCATTTTCTCTCGTTAATTAGTGAATTCCTAAGCTTAAATCACATAGATTAGGGTGGTATTTGGGGGAATTGGGTAGAGTTAGGGCTTTTCAATTTTCTTTGATTTAGACCTTGTTTTGGGGTCGAACATGAAAACAAATTGTATATTTGGGCTCGTGGGGGAATGGGTGATATGAAATTAGTTCGAACCTCGGGTTTTGACCAAGCGGGCCCGGGGTCGATTTTTTGGAATTTTGGGAAGAAAGCTTAGAAAACTATATTTAGGCATTGGGTTTGATTTGTTTAGCTTATATTAATGTTGTAAAGTCGTTATTTCATAGATTTGATTGAGTTGGAGCCGAATTCGAGAGGGAAAGCGGTTGTTGTGGATTGATTTGCCCGTGGAAGTCGAGGTAAGTGTTTGGCCTAACCTTAGCTTGAGGGAATATGAATTGAGTCTTGTTTGCTACTTGCTAATTGTCGAGTACGGTGTATAGGCATGGTGACGAGTATCTATACATTGGTGTCTAGCATGACCGTGAGTCCTTAAAATGCGATTATCATGATTTTTTGAAATTTCCATGCTTAATTGAGGATTCCTATATATTGTAAAGAACGTATGAAAGACATTATGATTATTTGATTGTCCGGAGCATTGGCTCGAATGATGAAGTGAATTATAAAGTAAGATACGAAAGAAAGAGATGGCTATTGGTTATTCCCTTGCCGGGTCGTTTTGTTGGTTGTTGAATTTCTCCCTTGCCGGGATATTGAGCTTATTGATATTGTTCCCTTGCCGGGATTTAACTGTTTTATTGCATTCCCTTGCTAGGATTTTCTTCCGTTGTTTCTTTACTTCTTTGCCCCGTATTTGTGACTGTTGTTTGGGTGAGAAAGAATGATATTGGTGGACCAGGTTGCACGCCGCAACAGTGATAAATGATATTTATGGATCGGGTTGCGCGCCGCAATGATGATATTTATGGATCGGGTTGCACGCCGCAACAATGATATTTATGGGTCGGGTTGCGCGTCGCAACAATGATATTCATGGGTGGGGTTGCGCGCCGCAACGATGATATTTATAGATCGGGTTGCACACCGCAACAATGATATTTGAGGGTCGGGTTGCACGCCGCAACAATGCTAAATGATATTTATGGATCGGGTTGCACGCCGCAACAATGATATTTGAGGATCGGGTTGCACGCCGCAACAGTTGCTGATTCGAGTGTGTTTATTTGGAATATTCGTTTCTTGATTCGCTGTAAATTCTTTGGCTGCTTCTACCTTTATATCGTGGTTTCCTAATTGTAACTGTTGCCTCCCCATAACATGTTCCCCCTTCTGTTATTGACTGTTTACTTCCTGTATTTCTTTCCGTTGTATGTATATATTTGAACTGCACAGGTTTATCTGGTAGTCTGGTCCTAGCCTCGTCACTACTTCGCCGAGGTTAGGCTAGGCACTTACCAGCACATGGGGTCGGTTGTGCTGATGCTACACTCTGTGCTCTTTTGCACAGATCCAGGTTTCGGTCAGCAGCTCCAGTAGCGTGGGTGCAGGTTTCCAGTCCCGCGAGGCACCGAGGTAGCCTTGCAGGCGTCTCCCCTATCCTTTATATTTGACTGTTATCTTATTGTATCCGAGACAAAACAGAGATGTTTCTTTCAGACCTTGTATTTAGTATTCTTAGATGTTCGTGAGTATGTGACTCCAGTTCTTGGGTAGAGATTCATGTTGGGAATTCCGTATTTTATTCAGTTATTTGAAATTTAAGACTTCCGCTTATGAATTTAGTTCTGTTGCCTTTATTTTAATGCTGTTAATTATTAAAAAGGAATAGGTGCTTAATGGAAAGTGATTAAGTTTGGCTTGCCTAGCTCCTTTTAGTAGGCGCCATCACGACCCCCGAAGGTGGGAAATCCGGGTCGTGACAAGTTGGTATCAGAGCACTAGGTTACATAGGTCTCACAACTCAGGGACAAACTTGGTAGAGTCTGAGGGATCGGTACGGAGATGTCTGTATTCATCCCCAGAGGCTGCAGAGTTAGGAAAAACTTCACATTTGATCTTTCTTGTCGTGCGGTTCTGTTTCTCAACCACCGATTGAATTCTACTCTGTTCCTTCGTAGATGGCGAGAACTCGCGCTTCCTCATCTATCGCTCAGCAGTCCGAGCCCCGAGCAGCAGCCCAGAGGCGGAGCCTCAGGTTGAGTTTGAGGAGGAGGTTCCAGCCTCAGCAGTTCCGGTGGGCCTAGCTCAGGTTCCAAAGGGGTTCATTGCCACCCCAGTTCTTCAGGACGCTCTAGTCCGATTGGTAGGCCTTATAGAGGGTGTCATTCGAGCGGGTTTGCTTCCAGTGGTTCAGCCAGCGGTGGCAGGTCAGCCGGGTATAGTGGCTCAGGCCGGGGGTGAGATCACTTTTCAGGAGGCGGCCAGTGTGGGCCGTAGAGTTGAGATAGTTCTGCCACAGGGAGGTGGTCATGGGTCGGATAAGAGGCCCCGTCATGCAGGCAGATTCAGTGGTACCTCGTCAGGAGGTAGAGGTTCTTGTGGTAGAGGCCATCCTTCCAGGCCCTTTCAGTCAGCTCTCCAGGTCACTCATCGTACTTCAGGTGGTCGTTCAGGTCGACAGGGTCGGCCTCAGTTTTCGCAGCTACAGCAGTCGCGTGGATGTTATGAGTGTGGCGAGTATGGTCATCTCAGGAGGGCTTGCCCAAGGTTGAGGGGTGCTCAAACGCAGCAGCCGAGGTCTTGCCACGCTTGTGGCGACATGAGGCATATTGTCAGATGTTGCCCCTGAGTTTATGGCAGCTCTCAGCATCAGAGTTCTCGTGCTATGGTTCAGGCACCAGAGGTTCCACAGCCTGCCCAGCCAGCTAGAGGTGGTGGCAGAGGTCATGGAGGTGGAGGTAGAGGACATAGAGGTGGAGCTCAGACCGCCAGAGGTAGAGGCCAGCCAGCAGCCGATCGTCCCAGAGATATGGTTCAGGGAGGTGGGACCCAGCCCCGATGTTATGCTCTTCCAGCTAGGCCAGAGGCTGAGTCATCAGACATTGTCATTACAGGTACTATTCTGGTCTGTGATAGAGATGCTTCAGTGCTATTTGACCTAGGGTCTACGTATTCGTATGTGTCATCCTATTTTGCACCGTACCTGGTTATNCACACCGCAACAATGATATTGAGGTCGGTTGCACGCCGCAACAATGCTAAATGATATTTATGGATCGGGTTGCACGCCGCAACAATGATATTTGAGGATCCGGTTGCACGCAGCAACAGTTGCTGATTCGAGTGTGTTTATTTGGAATATTCGTTTCTTGATTCGCTATAAATTCTTTGGCTGTTTCTACCTTTATATCGTGGTTTCCTAATTGTAACTGTTGCCTCCCCATAACATGTTCCCCCTTCTGTTATTGACTGTTTACTTCCTGTATTTCTTTCCGTTGTATGTATATATTTGAACTGCACAGGTTTATCTGGTAGTCTGGTCCTAGCCTCGTCACTACTTCGCCGAGGTTAGGCTAGGCACTTACCAGCACATGGGGTCGGTTGTGCTGATGCTACACTCTGTGCTCTTTTGCACAGATCCAGGTTTTGGTCAGCAGCTCTAGTAGTATGGGTGCAGGTTTCCAGTCCCGCGAGGCACCGATGTAGCATTGCAGGCGTCCGCAGGCCCGGCGTCTCCCCTATCCTTTATATTTGACTGTTATCTCATTGTATCCGAGACAAAACAGAGATGTTTCTTTCAGACCTACTATTTAGTATTCTTAGATGTTCGTGAGTATGTGACTCCAGTTCTTGGGTAGAGATTCACGTTGGGAATTCTGTATTTTATTCAGTTATTTGAAATTTAAGACTTCTGCTTATGAATTTAGTTCCGTTGCCTTTATTTTAATGCTGTTAATTATTAAAAAGGAATAGGTGCTTAATGGAAAGTGATTAAGTTTGGCTTGCCTAGCTCCTACTAGTAAGCGCCATCACGACCCCCGAAGGTGGAAATTCCGGATCGTGACAGAGATCCCCTGCACCTGTATTGATTTGGATTATAGTGCGGGATACCGAGAGATCCCCAGCACGCATATTGAGGATACTAAGAGATCCTTGGGATACCGAGAGATCCCCAGCATATATATTGAGGATACTAAGAGATCCTCGGGCTACTGAGAGATCCCTGGTTGTTATCTCTGTGTTGAGCTGTACTCTTTTCCGTGGTTATTTTGCCTCTATTATAGCTGTTGTTGTTCTTTCTATCATGTGTTACTTCTTACTGTTTTACTTAATTATACTGTATTATTCTATACTGTTATACCTTGTATTTCATTTAACCTCAGTAGGGCCCTGACTTTCCTCGTCACTACCCGACCGAGGTTAGGCTTGGCACTTACTGAGTACCGCTGTGGTGTACTCATGCCCTTCCCGCGCATGTTTTTCATGTGCAGATCCAGGTACTTCCACTCAGTCTTATCACGCTTGAGGCGAGGCGCTTTGTAGAGACTCCGAGGTATATCTACCGCGTCCGCAAACCGAAGAGTCCCTTTCTATTCTCAGTACTCGTATAGCCTTTTTCTGTATTTTCCCTTGTGGTAGACATTTTCTGGAGTTAGAGCTTATTATGTAATCTTTTAGCTTGTGATTCATGGGATTCCGGTTTTTGAAAAATTGTTCAGTTTTTGAGATCTTGTGTTGGTACATGCCGCGCGGCATCTTAAACACTTCTATAATTGCTTATCTTCAGTTTTTATTTGTTTTTCCGCATTTTGTTTCTTTTTCCGCATTTGTTAGGCTTACCTAGTCGCCGAGACTAGGTGCCGTCACGATAGTTCACGGGAGGCGAACTGGGGTCGTGACAGATTTAGATATAAAGGAATAACCTATTTTTATTTTTTCTTTAGCGTTTTGTCATGCATGTAATTAATACTCCCTTATTAGTTTACTTATTTTAACATGACTTAGTTGTCACGACCCAAATTCTATTATAGGTTGTGATGACGCCCATCACCGTTGTTAGGCAAGCCAACATTGATCAAACTAGTGATTTCCCCTTTAAATAAATTACTAAGTGGATACAAATTTACATTTGTTAAAAAGATTTAGAAATTTGCCAATGTATCAAAATTAAACGGAAGTAACGAGTACAAGCCGTAATCATGTAAACAATACCAAAAACATAAGTCTACTAGTGTGTGTGTCAAGACCTGGTGTCACAAGTATGTGGACAATCTAGTAGAATATACAAAAGAGTACTAGTCTACTTTCAGAAAAGAAATAGACAGAAAAATAAAACATAAAGAAGACTCCAGCCGCTGCAAAACGGCTCAGGAGACAGCTCACCGCGAAATCTCAAAATATGTATCAGAGCTGCGCGCTGGACTGGTGACCAGATGCACCTGCCTCAAATCCTAGACAATTAAGTATAGAAGTATAGCGTGAGTACATAAAAATATGTACCCAGTAAGTATCTAGTCTAACCTCGAAGAAGTAGTGACGAGGGGTCGACTTCGACACTTACTAAGGGCCAACAATATAATAATATGAAATTCGAATTAAGCATGGTATACAGAATAACAATAAAACTCAGAACAAGAAATAACTAAATAATTCTTTCATTATATTTAAGAACCCAAAGCACCTCTTTCATTTAACACATATGATCACACAACAATGAGTTTATACCAATTATAAAAGGACTCCCAGTTCTAGTATCACACACAAATTCAGCGAGGACGTTCGACCCTATCCAACAAAAATATAAACTGTGCACTGCAGAGGGTCGAACGACGCGAACCATAGATGCATCTATTACCCCGCTCGCGAATCATACATGCGACGCTGTCAAATATAAATTTATCAAATAATCCATAACCCTTCTTGATTCTTTCCAAAAATAAAGACAATTCAACTTGAAGCTTTTAAATCCTTAAAAATTCTCAACTTAGTTCCATTTGATACAATTAACAAATATAATCAAATAACGGTGTCCATAAAGTATGGTGTAAACCTTAAACTGCCCGGCCATAAATAGGAATAATAGCTACGTACGAACTCTTGTCACTTCGTCCGTATATAGCCCCCGCAAACAATCACACATTTTAATTAAGTCACCAATGGGGTAAATTCCCTTTTTCAAGGATAGAAAAGAGACTTACCTCGTCTCAAATCCTACTTCCCACTTCAAGAATGCGCTCAAACCTCCAAATTTGATGCCAAACGACTCAAAACTAGTCAAACATTACATAAACTAATCAATCTATGCTCAAAAGTTCATATCCCTACTATTAAAGTGACTACCCAACTCCTAAATTTCATCCCCGGGCCTACGTGCTCGGATTCCGAAAATTTTCGAAGAAAGTTGTTATCCATAACCTTAGGAACATAATATATGATTTTCTCTAAGTTTCATAATCAATTTCGTGGTCAAATCTCATTTTTATCAAAAATCTAGGTTATCCTCTAAACCCTCGATTTTCACTAATTTTTACATATTAATCTACCTATAATCTATGTATTTAACTCACATTTGGTAGAAAAGCTAGGTTAAACCCATCTCAAGAAGCTCCAAAAATCGCCCAAGAAGTGAGTGAAATGTGTAAAAAATGGTTTAAGTCCCCGTATTAAACGAACCTCACTGCCTCCAGCTTTTCCGCACCTACGGTCAAAGGGCTGCATCTGCGCCCTCGCTTCTGCGGACAAGAGTCCGCCTCTGTAGAAATGGCCTGGGCCGGCTGGCGTCGCACCTGCGGACGGGTACCCACTTCTACGGAGGATGGGCTGCATCTGCGGAATCTGGGCTGCCCTTCCTTGGCCGCTTCTGCGAGGCTTGGCTCGTACCAGTAGCTGGCCAAGCGCAGGTGCGATTATGACAGACCTGGTGCATTCAGCTGTTGCTCTAATTTCTCAACTTGGTCCGAGCCTCGTTCGATTGGCACTCGGGGCCCCGCCCGAACATACCAGCAAGTTTGGAATCATAAAACGGTCTCGCTCGAGCTCTCGGAACGCCCGAAACAACATTAAAACTAAGAATCGCACCCCAAAACCAATTGAATCAAGCTTAAGAACTTCAAGTTCTTCAATTTACTTTCAATGCGTCGAAACGTACTTAAACTACTTGGAATGACACCAAATTTTGCGTGCATGTCTTAAATGACATTACAGAACTATTTAGGGTCTCGGATTTCTGTTTGGACCTCGATATCACCAAAACCCTCTCCAAACCAAATTTAAAGAACTTCTAAAATCTTCAAGAACCACCTTTCACTATTAGATGCCAAAACGCTCCCGGGTCATCCAAAACCCAATCCGAGCATACGCCCAAGTCCGAAATCATCATACGAACCTATTGGGACAGTCAAATCCCGATTCCGAAGTCGTTTACTCGAAATAATGACCGAAGTCAAACTTGGCCTTTTAAGCCAAGCTTAAGGAACCAAGTGTTCCGATTTCAACCCGAACTCTTCCAAATCCCGAAGTAACTATCACAGCAAGTCATAAATCAGTAAAAGCAAGTACTAGAAGTCTTATTTAGGGGGTACGAATTTCTAGAAAGCAAAACGACCGGTCGGGTCAATACTTAGTACTTTTGGATTATGTTTATTTTTATTATGGCCTTTTAATTAGCAATATTTATATTACGTGATTTTATTGTATTTATTGTTGAATATTTTAGGATAATTCCATGACACATCTCATATTTTGTATTATTTTCTTGGAAAACACCTTATATAGTTGTATCTTACTAGAATTAAAAAATTATTTGGGGCACAAGTTATATGTTTTGTACTACGAAGATTTTACCGAAAAACCCCCGGAACAACCTGAAAACCCGAGAAAAACCGAGATTGAAAAACCCGAGTTTTATTGGTTTGGTTTGGTCTTTAAATTTAATAACCCGTCACAATTAGTTTGGTTTGGTAATTGCAAAATCCGAACCAACTCGACCTATGTACACCCCTAACTAGAAGTGCTACCTAATTAAAGATCCATATTTCAAGTCTTTTATGATTTTTGTATACACATTAAAAAATTATTACTCTCTCCGTTTTCTATTATTTTCTTTTACACGCCTCTTAAGAAACATTAATTAAGAAAGGGATAAACTATTTTACCCTTATTTATGTCTTAAGATAAAAATCTCTCTTCATTGAATATTTATTTTATTTATGTATTTTCTCCATCTTCAAGACATATTACTAAGGGTAAAAAAAAAGGAAAAAAATAATCAATTTTGTCTTGAACTTCTAAAATGACAAATAATTTGAGACAATTATTTCTCGTAACCACGACTAATAATTTGTGACGGAGGGAGTATATGAGTTGTATATGTCTAAATTTCTCTTTATCTCTCCAACATTTCACTTAATTAATTCTTCACTAGTTAGAACAATAAGAACATATTTGAGTCATTTGACCCAAAAGAAATAAAAGAAGCAATATGTGACTTCTTATTTTTCTAAAACATCATATATTTTAAAAAATATTACTATATTAAAATGACTAATATTTGAAACCTGAGGGATTAATACCAGAAAAAGAACCTGTACGTGTGACTTGTTAAGTTCTGACTTGGATGTGAGCTTGAAGCTCGATATTGAGCTCCAATGGAGTCGTTCTAGAAGATTCTGAGAGAGAGAGAGAGAGAGAGTTCATCAGAAATGAGAGCAGAAGATACAGAAAATGGAAAGCTTAGTTATTCTCATTACTGTCGTGAATATATGCACGTGTGTAACAGCTAATGTTGAGCTGGCCACTAACTACTCAACTAACACTACTCTAACAACTAACATACAACTAACACATAACAGTATACATATAATCAACATAATTACACAACTCTCAACACCCCCCTCAAGTTGGAGGTGTTATGTACACTGCCAACTTGCGCAATGTGGCTGAATGTTTCACTCCTGTTAGGACCTTGGTAAGGACATCAGCCAACTGATTGTCTGTTGCTACATGCTGAAGTGAGATCAACCCCTCTTGTAACTTTCTTCTGACAAAGTGACAGTCCACTTCAATGTGTTTTGTTCGCTCATGAAACACAAGATTTCGTGCTATATGTAGGGCTAATTGGCTGTCACAAAAGACTTCTATTGGTTTGTTAAAGGGCACATTGAGTTCTTCAAATAATCTGCATAGCCTCACCAGCTCCCCTACTATTTTTCTGAGTGCTCTGTACTCTGCCTCTGCTGATGACAATGAAATTGTCTCTTGCTTCTTAGATTTCCAACATATAGGGCTATTCCCTAGTAGAACTAAGTACCCACTCACTGATTTCCTTGAATCTGGGCAAGCAGCCCAATCAGAGTCACAATAGGCTCTAACATTATATGTTGGATCATGTGACATGAATAGTCCCATTGAGGGATCACCCTTCAAGTATCTAAGCAGGTGAAAGGCTGCTTTCAGGTGGGGTTCTGTTGGGTCTTGCATGAATTGGCTGAGGTGTTTTACACTGTAGGCTATGTCTATTCTTGTGTTGGTGAGAAAATTCAATTTCCCAACCAGTTTTCTGTAGTAAGTGGGATCAGGTAATGCAATCCCCTCTTTGGCTCTCAACTTCACTGATGGATCAAGTGGTGAAGCAAGACTGCTATAATCCATGCAGTTGTATTCTTTCGGTAAATCAAGCACAAATTGCTTTTCTGTGATTACAATTCCATCAGCTTTATACAATATTTCCAGCCCCAAAAAGTAGTGGAGTTTGCCAAAGTCTTTGATCTTGAAGCTTTCATGTAGGAATTCCTTCAGTTCTTCTATTTCTTCTTTGTTAGTGCCTGTCAGTATTGCATCATCAACATATACTGCCACATATATTGTTGACTCAGTTGTTTTCTTGTAGAAAAGTGAATAGTCATACATAGAGTGAGTATATCCCTTGCAGCACAGTGCTTCACTCAACTTTGCATACCATTGTCTACTTGCTTGTTTGAGACCATACAAGGACTTCTTAAGTTTGCATACTAAATGTCTGTCCTCTACCACCAATCCTTGTGGTACTTCCATATATACCTCTTCATGGAGGTCCCCATGAAGAAAGGCATCATTCACATCTAACTGAAATATGTCCCAGCCTTTCTTGACTGTTGCAGCTATGAGAGCTCTTACTGTTGTAATTTTCACCACAGAACTAAATGTTTTTATGTAGTCAACTCCAGCTTGCTGGGTATACCCTTTGACAACCAACCTGGCCTACACTACCATCTGCCCTATGCTTTACTTTGTACACCCATTTGCACCCTATGACTTGTTTCTCCACTGGTAATGGTACTAGCTCCCAAGTATTGTTAGCATGCAATGCCTCAAACTCTTGTGTCATTGCTGCTTGCCAAGCAGGATACACAGCTGCTTCCTCATATGAATTAGGTTCCTTATCACTGCAAGTGCTTCTCATAGGGCAGGGCTGGTTGTTCTGATTTGGATACTCAGTAGGTGTGTGAGTATGGGGAGAAGATAAGGCATTGACAGAAAAGGATGCAGTAGTGGTATTGGTGTTTGGTTTAAGTTGAGGTAGTTTGTGAATATAATCATTCAGGTATGTGGGAACTTTGTGTGTTCTATGAGATTGCCTTGGTATTAAGACATGTTCAGGTGTGCTTATAGATCTTATTGGTGAGTCATTTGGTGAATATTCTGGGGTATGTGAATGTTCTGGAGTATGTAAATCTATATCATTGGGAGAAAATGATGAAGGAACAGAAGACAAATCTGGATGTGTGACATTTGTAATCCTTTGATCATTTGACTCACTAGTTTGCTTTTGCTCATTCTCACTAGACACAAAATCAATGAAAGGGATGGACTGGACAGTATGAGGAAATGAAGTAGTGTCCTTAGATATGCAAAAAGGGAAGACATTTTCATTAAAAATTACATCTCTAGATACATGTGTTTTCTTGGTGGCCAGACTAAGCACTTTGTACCCCTTTACCCCAAAGGTATATCCAATAAAAACATGTGGTGTGGTTCTAGGTTCAAACTTATCTCTGTGGATTTTGGGTACTGTAGGGTAACATAAGCACGCAAAACTCCTCATGTGAGAGTAAGTAGGCTTTCTGTTATACAGTAGTTCATATGGTGACTTGCCTTTGGAATGAGAAGAAGGCAGTCGTTTATTATATAGGTTGCACATAGGATACATTCACCCCAATATCTTAAGGGTAATTTTGATTGGTATAAGAGGGCTCTAGCTGTCTCTAACAAGTACCTATGCTTTCTTTCCACTATGCCATTTTGTTGTGGTGTATAAGGACATGTCTTTTGGTGGATAATTTCTTTGGAGAGGAAAAACTGATTGGCTTCTGTATTGTTAAATTCCAGGCCATTATCTGACCTTATAGATTGGATAGTGGTACTGAATTGGTTTTCAACCATTGACACAAAGTTTTTGATGATATGGAGAGCATTACTTTTACTGGTCAGTAGGTGAGTCCAGGTGGACCTACTGTAATCATCTACCAAGGTGATGAAATATCTGAAATTATCATGGGTTGGCATATGGTAGGGACCCCGGAGATCAACATGAAGTAGCTGAAATATTTTGGTAGAATTAGTGGATTTTTCTGGGAATGGTAATCTCCCCTGTCTTGCCATTGGGCAGACAGAGCAGGTAAAAGGTTATTTTGGGAAGAAGAATGCTGGGATACTAGACATTCCCTTCATCTTGACAAAGGGCACATGGCCCAGTCTGTTGTGCCACAACACATTTATATCACTACTTGAAGACATCAAAGAATTAACACCATTCACAATGGAAGGTTGCACTTTATTATTTGGGGAACAAGTACTTACAACAGAATGAGATGTGCAACTTTTTTTAGACAATGAGCCATTTACAGTGGAATGATGAAAACAATGTGAATTGTGTGTGCAACAAGTGGAAGAAACAGAACTAGCATTTGGATTATTTACAAATGATCTTGAATGTTTGTTCTTGAGACACCTTGGGCAGAGGAGATAAAGTCCATCACTGACTTTACCAATTTCCCGACACCTATTCATTGAAGGGGCCTGCAGAATATAGATATTATCAGTAAAGGCAACTATGCTTTGAGGAGTTGAACTAGTTAATGAATGAATTGATATGAGATGTATTTGAAGGAAGGTATGTACATAACCTTATGCAGAATGATCTTAGGAAACAATGTCACACTTCCAATTTGTGTTACTTTTACCTTATATCCGTTTGGAAGGACTACTAATAAGGGATATGGTAAGGTCACAATGTTGGTTAATAAAGACAAGTTGAAGGTCATGTGATTAGATGCTCCTGAATCTAGTATCCAGGAGTCTGCCTTGTTTTTGAAGCACTCACAGGACAATTTGCTAAAATCAATGGAGGAGTTGCAGACTATTATACCTGCAAAGTTCACAGCACCATTGGCATGACTTGTGCAAATGGAGCTTTCTCCTCCTGTTCCAATTTGAAAATGCTGCAGCAAGCTCAGGATCTGTCCATACTGTTCTTCAGAGAGATTGATTTGCCCCACCTCATTTCCATCTTCTGATTCATCTTTTCCTGTTGACATTGCTTCAGAAGAAGGCCCCGCACACTGGCCACTATTCTTCTTCCTTTGTTGAACCTTTCAGCTTAGTTCGAATTCTATCCTCTACTTGAATTCTGAGTGTATGAATTTCCAAAGTTCTGAGGGTACCCGTGTAACTTGTAAATTTGTCTTTGGTATGTCTCAAGTTTTTGCAATAGTCACAGAATGGACGAGGCCTATTGCCTACAGTTGAATTGTTATTAGCAGCATAATTGGTCTTGTAAGAGCCAGGTCTTGATGTGTTGACACTTAGGGATGCAGACTCAAGTAACATTTGGTTACTTGGCTTAATCTCTCTTTATTTCTCATCCTGAACAAGTAACGAGAAGGCTTGTGCAAGGTTTGGCAGTGGATTCATCATAAGGATGCTGCCTCGCACAACAGTGTAGACTTCATTGAGTCCCATAAGAAATTGTATCAATCTTCTGTCCTGCTCGGCCTTGTGCATGTTCTCCTTGGCACCACATGTACAAGTACAGCTGCAGTGAGTCATTTTGCTCAAGGTGTTTAGCTCTTCCCATAGCTTTTCAGCTTAGTATAGTAGCCTGCAATGTCCAACATACCTTGAGATAAATCATTTATCTCCTTCTGGATCTGGTATAGTCTGGCACCATTAGTCTGCTCATATCTATCCTCCAATTCCTTCCACAGTTCAACAACATTGCTAGCATATTCCACACTATCCGCGATATCTTTAGAAAGTGAATTTAGAATCTAAGACGTTACCATATCATCGCATCGCTCCCATTGTCTGAATCTCTGAGATTGAGGCTCCGGTGGTTTACATTCTCCACTTATGAAACCTAGCTTGTTTTTGATGGATAGACCACGCATTACACTGCGCCTCCAAGACCTGTATCCAATTCCAGTAAAAGGAACTAAGACGAGCATTGCTCCAAGATTATCTGACGGATGCAGATAAAGAGGATCACTTGGATCTATTCCGATGTTTGTCACAGCTGGAACATCAGTAGCACCAACAGAAGTATTTTCCTGATCTAATATGGCCATGAGTATAGAACTTTGTTGTGTTATATACTAACACCAGCAGAAATTTGAAGAATTGACTGTCAATTTTGCGATTTGAAGAAATTAGGGCAAAATCGATCTGATTGAAGAAGCAGAATTATGAGAAGAAGAAATTGGGCAAAATGAACGGAGACGAAGATAGATAATCGAGGATGAGCTTCCCTTGCTCTGATACCATGTTAAGTTCTGACTTGAATGTGAGCTTGAAGCTCGATATTGAGCTCCAATGGAGTCGTTCTAGAAGATTCTGAGAGAGAGAGAGAGAGAGTTCATCAGAAATGAGAGCAGAAGATGCAGAAAATGGAAAGCTTAGTCTTTCTCATTACTGTTGTGAATATATACACGTGTGTAACAGCTAATGCTGAGCTGGCCACTAACTACTCAACTAACACTACTCTAACAACTAACATACAACTAACACATAACAGTATACATATAATCAACATAATTACACAACTCTCAACATGACTCATGCAAATTAGTGAGATTGCTTGCTGTCCATTTATAGTAAGGTAAGTACTAGACAGTGTGCAATGTTTCCAATGAACTTTTAGTTAAATAATTTTTACGCTGACGATGTCATTATCTATTAACGAAATTGTATTTTTCGAAAGTAATACTCTATTTGTTCTTTTTTACTTGTCCAGTTCGCATTTTGCAATCTCTTAAAAAAGTATTGATTAAATATTTATCCTTATTAATGGTACTTTGGAAATTCAAATTTGACTATTAGTACTTGAATTAGTTCGGAATAACAATAATACCTTAATAATAAGGGTAAAATTGAACGAAAAAAAATTAATTCTCTTTTGATTTGTTAAAGTGA
>NW_017675263.1:32290-42564 GCF_001879085.1 Nicotiana attenuata | reverse complement strand
AGAATAGCGGAGTCGTGGTGCGCTGATGGGTGCTGATGGCAAACTGAAAAGCTGCTGATCAGAAGACTGCGCTTGAGAGCCATGACCACCTGAAGTACCATGTGAGACCTGTAGGGCTGACTGAAAGGGCCTCGGAGGATGGCCTCTACCATAAGAATCTCCACCTCCAAACGAGGTACCACTGAACCTACCTGCATGACGGGGCCTCTTATCTGACCCATGACCACTTCCCTGTGCAAGGGCCATCTCAACTCTATGGACCGCATTGGCCGCCTCCTGAAAAGAAATCTCACTCCTGGCTCCCACAGCCATCTGGAGACGGATCGGCTGAATTAACCCATCAATAAACCTCCGCACCCTCTCTCTCTCGGTGGGGAGTATAAAAATAGCATGGCGTGCTAGATCAATGAACCGAGTCTCATACTGAGTGACTGTCATAGAGCCCTGCTGGAGGCGCTCGAACTGCCTGCGAAGAGCCTCTCGTTGAGTAACTGGGAGAAACTTCTCCAAAAATAACTCTGCAACCTGGTCCCAAGTCAATGATGGCGACCCTGCTGGTCTGGATAACATAGTCCCTCCACCAAGTCTTGGCGGATCCTGCTAGTCGAAAAGTGGCGAAGTCGACTCCATTGGTCTCCACAATACCCATAGTCCGAAGGATCTCATGACAGCTAAATAGAAATCCTAGTGGATCCTCTTGAAGAAGTACCGCTGAATGTGGTGATGAAGAGCTTGGAGAACCTATCAAGCCTCCACAAAGCATCTGAGGACATAGCCGCTCCATCGCCGGCCTGAGTCACAATACCTGGCTGAACTGCCACAGCTGGCTGAACCACTGGAACCTGAGCCTGGGGAGCTACCTGCTCCAGAGTACATGTAGCAGGAGTCTGAACTCCTCCTCAAGCCTGAGAAGTGGCTGGTGCTACTGGAAGCAAACCCGCTCTAGTGACGCTCTCCACAAAGCCTACCAATCTGACCAGAGCGTCCTGAAGAACTGGGGTGGCTATGAACCCCTCTGGGACCTGAGCTGGGCCCACCGGAGATGCTGGGGCTGGAACCTCCTCATCAATAATCAGCATGAGGCTCCACCTCTGGGACTGCTGCTCGAGGCTGAGCTCTGCCCATGCCTCGTCCTCTGGCACGGCCTCGGCCTCGCCCTCTGCCCCTCGTAAGAACTGCTGCTGGGGGCTCGGGCTGCTGCGCGGTAGAAGAGGAAGCACGTTGTTCTCGCCATCTCGAAAGAAACGAGTGGAAAGTAATCAGTTATTGTGGGAAAACAGAATCGCACGACAAGAAAGAAACAAGAGTGAGTTTTCCTAACTCTGCAGCCTCTGGGGATAAATACAGACGTCTCTGTAACCGATCCTTCAACTCTTACTAAGCATTCTGTGGATAGCGAAGACCTATGTAAACCTAGTGCTTGATACCAACTTGTCTACGACCCGGGATTTCCCACGCATCGGGAGTACGTGATGGCGCCTTATTCTGGAGCTAGGAGCAAGCACAATATTAAAACATTTTCCAGCTAACATCACAAACGATCATAAAAAAAAATGACACATTTAGAATAAAAGCGGAAGTCTGAACATTAGATTAACTGAAAAGACCCAAGATGGCGGAAGTTTAAATACAACTCACCCAGATCCGGTTGTTCACTACATCACGGAAAAAAACTTACTAAAGGGGGAAAAAGATGGCTTTAAAAACAAGTCAGGAATAGAAGTAGCATCAATGTTGTTCGATACAAGGAAAACAACTAATAAAGTAGAAGGGACTCGGCCTGCAGGACGTCAAGCTAGGACTACCCTCGAAGTCCCTGGACTACTGAGTCAGTTCAGCTCCCGTCAAGATCCTACTGCTGGGCCCAAAAGCAGCTCCTGGGATTGTCAAAAAGATGCACGAGCTGTAGCATCAAACAACAACCACCGCAGATGTGCTGAGTAAGTACTGGCCATAACCCCAGGCAGAAGTTAGTGACGGAGGCTAGACCAGGACCTACTATAAAAAAACACCTGTGCAGATATTATGTAATACAAGTGCAGGACGAAATACAGCAGAAAATACATAAGGGGAGGGGACATGCTTAGGAAAAATACAGATGAAACAACTTATCCGAAGTTAAACAACGAAACTACATCAGATCTCATAATCTTATATAAGTGGTCCGGGTGCCCCAGCGATTCCTTTATAGTATAATAGTGGTCGCGTGCCACAAAAGATCCCATTTCATAATATATAAGTGGTCGGCTGTGCCCACACCTATCCCATTTCATAATTATATAATGGTTCGGCGTGCCGTACGATCCCATTTTCATAATATATAAGTGGTCGGCGTGCCACACGATCCCATTTCATAATATATAAGTGGTCGGCTGCCAACGATTCATTTCATAATATATAAGAGGTTTCCCGGCAAGGGAAATGGGACTAAGCAGTTAAATTCACGCAAAGGAAGCACAAGCTATAACTTACACGTCCCTGGTAAGGGAATAATCACATTCTCTTTTCTTACGTTCTTTTCTTATTTTAATCGAGTCAAAAATCGAGCAACGCTCCAAAGAGTTTTACAGCATCATATTTCCTTCTCAATTCTCTTTCATATCATATAGAAACCATCAATTAAAAGGAGAGTCATACAAGAATCCCAATTAAGCCAAATAAAAGACCACGGTCATGCTAGACACCGGTGGTATAGATACTCGTCACCATGCCTATTACACGTTACTCAGACATTAGCAATTGCAAAATAATACTCTAATCTATTCCCTCATCCAAAGTTAGATCAAACAACTTACACTCGAATTGCTCCAAACTCAAAGCTCAAGCTCTCTAGTATGCTTTACCCTCGAACTTCGCTCAAAAATCAGTCAATCATGAAAATAATGACTTTATAATATTCAATAATGCGTAAACAATCTAAAAGCCCAATGCCTAAATATAGATTTACAACCTTCCTTCCAAAAATTCCAAAATCGACCGGGCCCGCTTGGTCGAAACACGAGGTTCGAACCAATTCCGTATCACCCATCCCCCACGAGCCCGAATATACAATTGTTTTCAAATTCGACCCAAAACGAGGTCTAAATCAAGGAAATTGAAAAACCCTAACTCTACCCCTTTTTCCCAATTTCAACCCTAGATTACATGATTTGAGTCTAGGAATTTGGATAAATGATGAAGGAAAAATGAAGGAAACAAGTTCAATAATACTTACCCAAGAAGCTTTTGGTGAAGAAGAACTCAAAAATTTCGCTCAAGAGCTGTGGAGAAGAAGAACTCGTGTGAAATATGGACTAAATCCCGTCACTGTTCTATTTTGGGGTATTTAAAATCACTGGGCAAAAATGCCCTATGCGATCGCGGAAGAAGGCTTGTGATCGCATAGGGTCGGGAAGTTTGACTATTGCGATCGCATGAAGACTACTGCGAACGCATATAAGAAACAGACCCCATTCCGGTTTTTTTTTTGGCTTTTATACTATGTGATCGCGAGGAATTAATGCGATCGCATTGAACGAAGGGTGACTGCTCTACGCGATCGCAGGAGACTATATGCGATCGCATTGAACAAACGGGGTACCTGGAATTTTTAACTCTACGCGATCGCGGGGAAGCCTATGCGATCGCATAGCACTGGATAGCAGCATACCAGAACTGAAAACCTCTGCAACTATTTTAAGTTCTAATACACTCCGACACACCTCCGAAACACTCCCGAGCACTCGGGGCTCCTAACCAAACACACACACTAACTTAAAAACATCCTACGAACTTAACCATGCGATTAAATCGCCAAAATAACATCATAAACGAGGAATCAAACCTCAAAATCATCACTTTTTCATCAAACTTCATAAACTTTCATTTTTAGATATTTAGGTCCGAAACACGTCAAACGACGTCCGATTTCGACCAAATTCGACAGGAAGCGCTTAAACCACATATAAGACCTGTACCAGGCGCCGGAACCAAAATACGAGCCCGATACCAACGCTTTCTAATCCATTTTCATATCAAATTTCCATATTAATTTCAGAAAAATAATTTCACAGAAAAATTCATTTCTCGGGCTCTCGACCTCGGAATTCGACTCCGGGCATATGCCCGAGTCTCATATTTTTCTACGGACCCTCCGGGACCGTCAAATCACGGGTCCGGGTCCGTTTACCAAAAATGTTGACAAAAGTCAACTTTAATCATATTAATATCAAATTTCATAAATTTTACACAGAATTCACATTTAAGCTTTCCGGCTACGCGCCCGGACTGCGCACGTAAATCGAGGCAAGTAAAAATGAGGTTTTCAAGGCTCGGAAGCGCGGAATGAAAGAGAAAACAGGTGATGACCCTTCGGCTCGTCACATTAATTATAAAATTTCAATCCGTTCACCATCCATTACCCCAATAATCCAATACCAATAAGCCAATAAGTCATCGGTTCGGTTTGATTAATCGTTCCGTTCGATTTTGAACATTTCTGCCTAAAATGCTACGCTCCAATCCAATCGCCAGGCAAGAATTTTTCTCAAAAGTACACTCTGATTTGTTTGGACGTTCTTAATCCACCTCACATCAACAATTCTACCCCTACCATCTACAAGTAGTTTTAGGCAATTTTTCTTTGAGGTAGATACATGAATTTAAGTATATTCCGTAAAAATAGGTAGCCTACCATGTGTATCAATTAGTAGAGGGTTGACATCATTCAATGAAAATGTACTATTTCTGCCAATTATTCACATGAACCATTAGAAGCTCCCACAGTTGGGCGTTTCCTAATTGAAGAACTCATTGAATATTTTCATCTATTTATTCTTGGCTATAAACTGTTAGCTACATTGTTTTGTGTCAGGTATGTGCCTATAGAGATTATATTATTAAATGTACAGTGTACCTGTCCTGTCACTGATTTTACAATACTGTTCTCTTTTTGTGAGCTTTTTACTTATATACACTTATAATATAATTTTTATATTATCGTATTATCTTTATCTATTTCTAATAAGTAATTTGCCTTAGTCACCTTTTATGGAGGATTACTTGTATATATTTATTAAGTAACCTTATGTTGAGCTTATGAAACTCTTTGCACTTTTTTCTCTTTTTAACAATTTGCCCGCTAGCATAAGCACTACTTTTTTTGTTTATTTATAATATCCACTCTCCCCTACATTGTTTTATGATTTGCCTCCTTATGTGTGCATCAATTTTTGATTTATGCTTTATCCTAGAAAAATTATAAAATATTTGATCTGTGAAGATAGACGTAACATCATGTAAGGCCACTATAACAGCTATGGTGATAGCAACATATTTGATCTATCTATCTATTAGTCAGCTCTTACTTTCCATCAAATTCATACTCAAAAATGGCATATAATTTCACAAACCTAATGTGGGGAGGTAATTCCATAGTTTCGTACATTATTTGCCTTGCATTTTATATGCTTTAATGATAAATTAGATTTTATTTGCGCGTAATGGAGTCTATTTTATGTGTAGGTGAATTGGAGATGAAAGTAGAATAAAAGGGATACTTAAACGTTGAAAGTGTGCTCGAGAACAGTGAAAAGGAGAAAGCATGCGTTAACCTGGCGAGGCTAGGCAAAGGCCAGGCTGAAGCTGGTGATCACGCCCAACTATGCCTTATTAAAAAGGATTAAGCGAACGTTGCAAATTAATCTGAGTATTTAGCACAGAGTCGAACCCACAAGGAATTAACCTATCAATTACTCTAGTTAGACTCACTAAATTCTACGTAATCAATTTCCCAAACGTTTGAATAACAATTGAGGATATTTTTACTGACTATAACTGACTGCAATTAAGTAAATAAAGACTAACTATGATTAAGTTATAAACAATTAAGAGAAGGATCTAAGGTTATGATTTCCCCTATTGATGGAATCCCTTCATGTTATGTTTCATATAGATTTGCCTAACTGTCTCTATCAATCATGAGCACTCTTATTACCGTAAATCTCTCCCGAGTAATCACGACAATTTACTAGACGCACTCTCCCGAGTTACACTAGCTGGCTTTTATTACAGCTCACTTAAGATTGCACCCAAGGCTTCGTTATCCCTAATCCCACCTTTAACCCTCGGTTATTGATCCCTCATATACTCTGGGAGTGGTATTATTCAACAATTACCTAAATATGCACTCTCTCCCGAGTAATATATACTAAATAGGCACAGCTAATTGAGGATCCTATCAATTAACTACAACAAGAACATAGTTGAACAAATAGAGAATAAATCGGGCAAACTATATTAACATATCAAGAAGTTCATCCTTCAATAGGTTCCATCAAAACCTCAGACTAAATATTTAGCTACTCATACTAGTGTTTATCATAACAAAAGCCAATTTCATCACAAATGGTAAAATACAAAAGGAAGAAAGGAAGAACTCGATGTTGAATTATCCTCCTTGCCTCTTGCCTCTCCTTGCCTTCAACAAAGCTATAAAAACCTTGATAATGTTCCTTTGGGCGAGCTGGACCTTTTATAGGTGAAGTGGAATTACCCCCGAATTTCCCAGTTTACCCCTGAATTTTATTTTTCGAAACTGGACTAGCGCGGTCGCGCTAATGGGCGCGCTACTGACCACGCATATGGCATAACATTCTGCTTCGAACTCCTGGGCTAGCGCGGTCGCGCTAGTCTGGGCCATCATTTCAGCCCTTCTTTCTCTCTTCTTCCAACGTACTCAGCTCCGAGGGGCTTCCCTTGCTTCAATTTAGCTCCAATTATAGTTCTAAGTCCTCATACACGCAACTCGCTCCTGCAAAACATGAAATTCACAATTAGAGCCAATTTATCATCATTTAACTATCCTATAATAGTGAAACATAGTCAAGCTGGGGCATAAACAGTCGCCAAATTACATGAATCTAGCCTATTATCAACACCCCAAACTTAAATCATTGCTAGTCCTCGAGCAATCCACCACACTCTATAAAGGTTCCTTCACTAAGCCTTTTCCCCTAACGTATCACACCAAGAACAAATCACCAAAGTTACGCCTAGTAGTGAACAATCTTTGCCTCAAAAGTCGACTCTCACGTGCCGTGCAATATTCGCACTTACTCCAATTACTCTATACAGAAGTCAAGACTTACCTTTCTTTCGTGAATCACATGCCCTCACATCACACAAGAGAGTAGTTCCACAAATATTAATATTAAAAACAATTATGAACTTAGATAGATAAAATTCTCTCACTCTCAAAAAGAACATTCACATGCCACAAAGATGCACCATAGGCTTGCCCGTAGTGTACTACTCTACTAATCGAGCCCATTCAGTCTAAGATCAATTAGGACTTCACTTGGTTGTAATGTAGACTAAGGGACGGGTAGGATATATTTGGATATAGTGACTAACCTTCCTAAGCACTTTTAATACAATCACATTAACCTTCAAAATCATACTTATGTCAACCAGACATTCCACCACATCTTTATTTATAACATCCCACTCCATTAGGTGCAATTGTATCAAGTCACCACTTATTAACTACTATATTTACTCATTCTCTCTTTTTTTTTAAAGTGGTGCTTATTCTTTTACTTTTCCAAAAACTGCACCTTTTCTCTATTTTATCGGTTCCACTCAAAAACCAAACCACCACCCCACACTTTAGCTTTTGCATATTTCAATACCATTCAAGTGCTTATGGGAGGTAAATGGGTTTAAACAGATGGCCATTCAAACAATTGGGTAAGGTTCGCAATGTGGTTGCCAAAGAAACATGCTTATAGGCTCAACGGGGTTTACTACGATGTATTACATTTAGGTGGGTCTACTTTGTATATCTGGCTTAACAAAGAAATGCCTATATCACTTCTAAGACTGAATGAAGCTACTATTTCGCTTTGCAAACACACAGGGCAAGTTCTAGGCATCAAATGTAAAACATAGAATGACAGTTACAACTCACACAACACATGGCACATGACTCACTCCCAAATTGGCTTATAAGACACTCTCTTTGAGTATTCCAAAGTCCAGTTACAAACATTACAATTTAAGGCACTTTAGCAAGAATCAACCCACTGAGACTAAGCGTTACACTCTAGTGTCTACTTGTGTTTAGGTGTATCAAAACGCCAAGCTGTGTTCTCTTCTTTCATTTCAGCTCGTAGCCCATGCATACTAACTAAAAACTTAAAAAACACAAAAAAAAAACTTAACTACACCCGGTTCAAGATAAACCTTGAAAAAGAAAACCGTGGTCCAAAAGAAAAACTAAGGGGGAGTTACACACTACCTAAAACAAAAAACCCAAAAGAAAATTTTTTGGTATTTTCTCTTAGACTTACTTCCCCAAGAAAACGTCATCGAAGGTCCGTTCATCAGGAAGAGTCCAACATATTCTTGTTTTTTACGTCGACTTAACGACCCTCAAGAACCCTGTCGAATAGATACCGTCGTTGGCAAGTCAAGTCGTATACCATACTTTAATAATTACCTAATTTTGACTAATATACTCAAAAACCACAAAAAACAATCAAAAAACAAAAGACATCCAAAACAGTTTAAGCGTAAGTTAATTTAATAACATACATACACTTGAAGTACCCCCACACGTCTCACACTTAAAAGGAAGACATGTCTCATGGCGTACAAAATAAAGAAACAGTGAGGTCGAGGAACTTCCATCTGAATATCACTCTGATCGGATTACCTGTCTGGGTTCAAAATTGCAGAAGCACGACCCAGCATCTTCGCAGCCAACCCGCAATATTTTCTTCTCCGACTTTCACTTCCGGGCAGCGCCGCGTCAAACACGTTGAACAGGTCAAGCGAGCCGAGGACGCGAATCCGAAGCCACCTCCTGCTCCAAAGGCTGTTGAACCGGGTAACCGAGCAGCTCCAGATGGTGTTGCAGTCCCACGACAAGCGCTGCAGCTAGTGCAATTTTGCTCACGGCCTGTGCTCGTTCTCCACTAATCGCTCTTGCTCAGCTCCGCATCCCTAGAGTCATCAGATTCACTACTATGCAATCACCACCTGCTGCCACCGCCTCTTACCACTAGTAACTTGTTCTGCTCGAACTGTAGTTCTCACGGACACTATCCCCATCCACATCCAGATTTCAGCACCCGAGTTGCGACGCCAAAGTCGAGTAACTAAGGAGGGAAAAAGAATCCATACTTTTTCACCGGACAAACGAACGAACAATCTCCTCAGTGTAATACCTTGGCCACCGTCAAGTTTGTGCGCAGTCATTCAAGCACCAGAAATTAAAGCCGCCGAGGACATTCACCTCCGTGGTGTTGAGGATGGGAAGTAGGTGGTTGTAATAACATATAAGACTTCTGACCAGTACTGTCATCCATATAACTCCTTTCTGGGTCCACAGATTTGTTTCAAGAACATCTGGCCCACTGCGTGTGTGACCTGCCATACATGTATCATATCCGTTTCATAAGGATCCACAGGAGGAGTGCAGGCTGGTTCAGTACGTCCGTATTATGGCCTCAACAGAGCGCTCCCCGCCTTTCTGCGCACAGTGACTATGCCATTCACATGCTCTTTCACATTCACCGTAAAACTCTCGACAACGATCATATTCCTCTCCCCTGGAACTCTCAATGCAAAGTTTAAGACCCCTGCCCTTACCAACTCAGTATACTGTGAGGGCAGTCCAGCTGGACCGATCCTATACAATGCCCTTTCCGGTATCGGGCTTTTTTAGGGCCTTATCCGCAAAGCGGCCTGAGCCTTCGCAAATACCAAACTGCTACTATCAAGACGAGCAGGGGTTGACCCGCGCGCCTTGGACGATCCAGCCTTGACTGCTAGAAGAGGCACTTGTGGCGGCGTTTTCCTAGATGGAGCCATAGTACCTGGAAAAAATGGAATAACATTAGCACCAACCCAAAACAAAATTGTGACGCATGCGGGCTTACTTAGACTATACACGCACAATTGTCACAATATTTACCAATATATTCATGAGCATTTAAATAAACACCTTGTGGGCAGTATATAATCACAACCCCATTTCAAAACATGTTACAAACCTCAAAACCACTACAAAAACACAAAGATTCAATACCTAATTCAAGCTACACTCCATCAAACCTTACCACCCACAATCACTACAAAATATGCTACAAATTCTACTAAGAAAAGGAAAAGAAAAAAACAAACTACATAAATACGAAAAATAAAAACGATAAATTCTGGAAAAAAAGAAGAGAAAAGATGCACAAAGAAATCAACATGCTAGTAGAGAATGTGGGGAGAAGTGAGAAGAG
>NW_017675263.1:31678-32265 GCF_001879085.1 Nicotiana attenuata | reverse complement strand
AAGAATAGAGAAAAAGAAATTAACATAAAAAAAATAATATTAAAAAAACTATTTTTAAGTTAAAAGGAAAAAAACGCGTCAGTTGGGCGGGACTAGGGCGGTCGTAGCACGGCCGCGCTAGTCCAGGAAGAATATTTGGCCATATGCGCGGCCACTAGAGCGGCCTTTAGCGCGGTCGCGCTTCTAGCGCGGTCACATGCGCGGTCTGTAGCGCGGTCGCGCTAGTGTTTTGGAGCTGAGGCAGAATACTTGCCCATATGCGCGGCCTGTAGCGTAGTGGGTAGTGCGGGCGCGCTCCTGGGCACGATTTTTCATATTTTTCACCTGTTCTTTCCGCTTCCGATGGACTTGTCACCTGCCCAAGCTCACCTGCATTGGTTAGTACTTTCCCAAACTCAAAATTAACAACTACTCCTATCATTGGGTTGCCTCCCAACCAGCGCCTTAGTTAATGTTGTGGCACGGCGATTACAACAAATCAATGGGTTGCCTCCCATGCAGCGCCTGATTTAACGTCGTGGCACGACGCAGACAAGCGCATTTAAGGCTCGCTCGACCTCTGAGGTTCAGTCAGGTGGATCTCTGAC
>NW_017675263.1:9062-27209 GCF_001879085.1 Nicotiana attenuata | reverse complement strand
AATGAGACACTTAGGTCTCTTTAAGGAAGGTTTGTTTGGAAAAGTCAACCAGATGTTGGCTTCTGTGTTAGAGGGTTCGGATATGAATTCCGATGATTCGGTTAGCTTCGGGGGATGATTTGTGACTTAGGAGTGTGATCGGAAGTGATTTTGGAGGTCCGGTGTAGAATTAGGCTTGAATTGGCGAAGTTAGTATTTTGGCGAATTCCGGTTGATAGGTGAGATTTTGATCCAAGGGTCGGAATGGAATTCCGAGAGTTGTTGTAGCTTCGTTATGTGATTCGGGATGTGCGTGCAAAATTTTAGGTCATTCGGAGGTGATTTGGTAGGGTTTCTGGTCGAATACGTGTTTCGAAAGTTTTAGAAGAACTTAGGCTTGAATTCGATGTAATTTGATTGTTTTGGTGTTAAATTGATGTGTTTTGATGATTCGAACAAGTTTGAATAACGTTGTAGGATGCATTGGTATTTTTGGTTGAGGTCCCGAGGGCCTCGGGGTGAGTTCGGATGGTTAAACGGAGAGTTTTGGAATTTTTGCATGTTGCTAAGTCTGCTGCAACTGGTGTTTTCGCTTCTGCGAAGCTTGAACCGCAGAAGCGGTCTCGCTTGTGCGAAGATTGGACCGCAGAAGCGGTGTTGGGACCTGGGCGCTGATTCCGCAGAAGCGGTTGGGGAAGCCGCATCTGCGAAGCCGCAGATCCGGGATTTAAGTCGCAGAAGCGGGTTTTTTGGATTATGGGAATTTCTGCAGAAGCGGAAGGAGACCGCAGAAGCGACATTTTGACCGCAGAAGCGGTTTCTGCTGGACAGAAATATTTAATTCATCTTCGCGAAATTTTGAGAAAAGTAACATATTTCACTTCGGACTTGGAGAGTTTTTGGGCGATTTTGAAAAGGGTTTCAAGGGCTTTGATCAGGTCTGAACTCTTGGACTTAAAAACATGATTCTATGGTGTAAATACATGGATTAAAGCTGGAAACTTAAGAAATTAAAGGTAAAAAATGGAGGTTAGGGCTTGAACTTAAGAGAGCAAAAATTGGGTTTTGAGGGTGTCAATTGGACTCCGATTTTGGTGTTTTTCATATGTATAGAATCGTGGCGAGATAAGGAACCCGTTGGTATAAGAATTTTTGAGTTTCGAGGAGTGGGCCTGGGGCTCGGGTTTTGCCAATTTCAGGATTTTTAATATTTTTCGATTGTTTTCGATTGGGTATTGTTCCTTTGGTATATTGTGACGTATTCGTTGTGGTTTCTGTCAGATTCGACGCGCGTGGAGGCCGATTTGTGGGGCAGGGCATCGCGAGCTAGAGATTTCGCCGGTTCGAGGTGAGTAATGATTGTAAATGATATTCTGAGTGTTTAAAACCCCGGATTGCACATCATAGTGCTGTGTTGAGGTGACTTGCACGCCGAATAGCGAGCGTGGGGTAGAGCACCGTTGGGGATTATGACTTAGTCCATCCCGATTAATGATTTTACAACGTATTTGATTTAAATCAGTTTGCTATCATCATTATTTGGGCTGAATGCCATATTTAGGCTCGTGCCAACTATTTGAACCCTTCGGGGATTGTTGTTGATAATTCCTCACTGATTTAATTATATCTATTTGAACTCAGTCATGTTATTTCCTACTGTTTTCAAAACTCAGCCACGTTCACTCAGTTTTAATACTCAAATGATATTTAAATGATGTTTTAGGCTGAGAAACACTGTTTTATTATTGCCCGAGTGGCTTATGTGATTTTGTTGACTGAGTAAGGCCGAGGGCCTGTATTGTGAGAATACGTATGGATCGGGCTGTGCGCCCCAGCAGTGTTATACTAATACTGATATGAGGCTGAGGGCCTAGTTATATGCCACGAGATGGCTTGATATTGCGCTTGGGCCGTAAGGGGCCCCTCCCGGAGTCTGCACACCCCCAGTGAGCGCCGTCGACGATAAATGGAGCGGGCTGCACGCCGCAGCGATATGTGGAGCGGGCTGCACGCCGCAGCGGTACCGGTACTGTTTGATGTGTTTACCTTATTTCATTGTCGGCCATTATATGCTGTTTGTGCTACTTCTTGCAATATTTACCTGTTGCTCTGGTATTATCTGATAACCGAGTGTGGTGCCCGAGAGGCGGACTTCTGTGCTTATCTGCACTGTTTGTTTTGCATCTAATTGCATAATTGTTGAAAAAGTCATTTTCAAAAGAGGTTTTAAACTGAGCTAAGATATTTCTAATGTTTTTACAGCTTCACTGCTTTCTCTCAAAGGGTTTCTCACTGTCCCTATATAGCATGATGGTTTGCTTTACGTGATTTCTTACTGCTCAGTTGTTATTTACCCTTATTACTCACTGAGTTGGAGTACTCACTTTACTCCCTGCACCTCGCGTGCAGATGCAGGTATTTGTTCACCCGGTAACGGGTTTTGGCTGATCAGAAGCAGAGCTATAGGAGTAGCGAGGTGACTGCCTGCGTTCGCAGCACCATTTTTCTCTCTTTTGGTTCATTATTCCGGCTTTGTATATTTTAGGTCTTGTAGTTGTATTTATACTCTGATAGATGCTCGTGACTTGTGACACCCCGGTTTGGGCTGTGTTTGGGTTTTTATTCTGCACTTATTAAAGAGATCTTTTAATAGACTGTGGTTACTTAATCATATTAAAGCTGCTCATTAATGTTAACTATTCTAAAAAGATAAGTTGGATTAATTGGCTGGCCTCGTCTTCACGAGAGGTGCCATCACGACCGAGTCCGGGTTTAGGGTCGTGACAAGTTGGTATCAGAGCCTAGGTTACTAGGTCTCACGAGTCATGAGCAGGTTTAGTAGAGTCTTGCGGATCGGTACAGAGACGTCTGTATTTATCCTCGAGAGGCTGCAGAACCTTTAGGAAAACTTCACATTCTTTAATTCTTATCGTGCGTTCTTGATTCAGCTGTAAAAGAAACTCTTGAAATTCCTTCCACCCGTTTGTATGTGCGCATGAGCGCTCGGTATCAGAGGTGCCTTGATGGCTTGTGATTCCCCGATCGAGGGGTGAGATGTGATCTTTGTGAGTTTGATGTTGGGCCAGTCTGGAGGACTTGAGGCCGGATCTTTGCCTATGGCTTGAGCACCGAGGTGCTGATTGTGTGAGCAAGTGTTTTGAGCTTATGTGCTCGATATAGTCCCTATTAGCGGGAATGGTGGTTGGATATCCAGGTGATGAGTACGTTAGTACTGCGAGATGTATCTATATGACTTGGTAGTGAGGAAGAAGTCTGCTGAATAATAGATGAACTGTTAAGTGTTCGATTCCTATTGTGATTTGATGTGTAGCCCGAGTTATGGGCGCGTGAAGAATCGTTTCGTGTCTCCTAGTTGGGGAGTGAAGTGCATTTCATGTGGCGTTATGAGTCTAGACTCAAGAACACTAAGTGGCTCTGTAATGTGTATGACGATGGAAGGTATACGGAAATGTTAAATCGAGGCGAAGCAGGTGGGTTATCTCCTGCGGGGTGTTATTAAGTGGTATGATCCTTATGTGTATGTTAGAAGGTCTCATGTGTAATTGAAGGGTACGTGTTAAAATTTGAGATTTCGGACTGCTTAAGAGAGTGGGCTTCACTATTACGGGGTTGAATGCGAGATTTGCAGAAGAGTTAATCTCACTAAGAATGATTGAGTTTAATCTCACTATGGTATTAAGGCAGCAATAGAGAATATACGTTATGAGTTGTTGGGAGTGTTTTGATCCATGGCTTCGAGCCAAGTTGGGGAGTTCGCTATTGATTAGCTAATTGTATGGCTATGTGCTATGGGTTCCGGTTTGAGGCATGCTGGCGGATCAGTTCGGGTTGCGGAAATTGAACCGAGAATGGCACGAGTGAAGGAAAATTTTGATAAAGGTTACATGGTGCTTCGTAGATGTATGAGAATCACAAGATGTCTTAAGCTATTGTTGGTAAGGAATGCTCGGTGCATGGAGCAGGAAGATGTTTGTTTGTATTGGGATGAGGTCATATCCTGCGGTGTCAGAGTGCTAATGAGGCACGGGTGGGTAAGTTCGTTTGATCAGGTAAATTGCAGTTCGAATAAGAAGTAAATGACTCTCGAGAATGGTTTTAATGTGTTCAAGATTCTACATGTAACAATCGGGTATCTCAAGGTTGGGTATGTGGTTAGAGACTGTGTTTTCACTGGAAAGAGGTCAAGACTTGTGGCATCTTTTATGATTTATTTATGGGCTCCTATGTACCAGTGTCTGGAAATTAAAGGTAACGGATTCAGAATTCGCAGGAAGTTCTTCAGAAAAAAGTATTCTGGAATGTGGTATATCTGGGAATATTTGAGAGGGTATTCAGTGGCTCATGGGTCTTAGACAATGTGGTCTTATGCTTGGGTCTCGTGTGGTAAGCCTGCGTTGATGCATTGTGGTGCTACAGCAAGAGGGAATATCAAGTTGATGATGAAGCAGAAGGGAAATTAGATATATGGAATAGCTTGATAGTAGACAAATCGGTATGGTAAGGATATGATTAATTTCTTTGTATGTGTTCGAGGTAATGAGCCCTTACAGGTATTTTGCAGCAAAGCTCTTGAGTTCTGACAGCTTGCTTAGCTTGGATTGGATAGAAGGATTCACCCTGGCAGTTTAGCTTGTGCAAATGGAATTGGGAGAGGGTTCTTGTTGGGTTTTACCGTGGTTTGGAGATGTGCATTTTCTAGGGGCATGCAGAGCATGGGATGTGTAATGTTTTTCTTCCAAATGAGACTAGTGGAAGTTCTTGGCTAGATGAGTTACAGTTCAGTTCTGAAAAGAAGTTCAAAAAAAAAATCCTAGGCAACGGGTAGCCTCAGGCAATCAAGGAAATGGTACTGCTAATTGGAAGTGATTTGACGAGAGTATATGTCTCATAAAAAGGGTAATGTGATTAAACTGATGATACTTCGGTAGTATTGCGGCATTTTCTTGTTGGATCAACTGGTGGTATTTGGGTTTGCTTGGTGGCATAAGAAATTTTAAAGTATCTATCGTGGAGTGATGGGGTATTTAAGGTGTGGTATGCGTTCGGACGACAAAAATTGGGATCAGGTATGATGATTCGTGTGCCATATGGAGTTGGAGACTGGGAGTTCTCATGCACAGGCTATGTCGTGGTTGTGGATCGTGTGTATTCGGCACCGTTTAGCGGCAATCGGGATTTGGAGGCTCGAGTGGATCTTTATTTGCTGGTATGTTAGATTTTGGATGTGATGTTGAAATTCAGACTAGTTGTCTTAGTGATAGGTGATGCTGAACTATTGTGCTACGGGCTACGCCGGAAATGCCACGGGTTGAGTGGCGAGGTGCATTGGATTATGTTCTTGTAGAGTGGTTTATATTTCAAAGACCCAGCGGACGGCTGGGAAGGATTGCTTTTCCTAATTGGGCCTTCGTGATGGATGTCAATGCAGAGGTTTCTACCATTGATTCAGTTCCGGTGTTGAGGGACTTTCGGATGCGTTTCTTGTGGCTGGGCATGTCGCCGGGCGAGGTTGTGGATTTCGGTATTGATATGGTGCCGGGCACCGTATCGTATGGCTTCGGTAGGAGTTTTAGTAGTGGAAGGAGCAGCTTCAGGCTTCCTTGATAATGAGTTCGTTGGCAAGCCAATGTGGATGCGTGTTCTAATTTGAGTAGGCTTGGTTGGCCCCGAATTGTATTGTTAAGGGATAGGTTGATCCGACCGTTGTTGAGCTTACTAGTGATCTGGGAGATCTATGAGTTGCTTTTTGGTGTTGTGAGACGTTATGATTTGTTGGTTATGGGCACATGTGGTGCGGTTCTATTGGGGATTCATAGTGAGAGTCGAGCGGGAAGAGTAATTGGGTGTTGCTCGGTAAATGGAGTATTGGTTATGACCTATCGGGTTGCATGGCGTATGTTGTTTGTTTCACCGTGGGTGTAATGAATTGCTTTGGTTCCAGACATCAAATTGTGCGTGGCTGTCAATTTTGAGCACAGTGACTTGAGGTATTTCATGTGTAGTAGTGTTTGGATAGGATCGCGCATTGTAGCGAGGCCACGTGGAGATATGACCTTTCGGGGTAGATTCAGGTGTTTTATTTCTATGATGTGAGACGGGGTCTCAGCCTTGTGTTGTGATGGTACTGATGAGCTTGAGGTACAACTCTCTCGTTTGAGTCATTTTTCATGATTTGAGTCTGTTCAGACCGTTTCTTATTGGCGCGCGTATTATGGAAGTTGTGGCTTAGGCCTGTATTGAGGTGTCATATCACCAGAGTGGTGTGCTGGATTCGAGGTGAGCGTTGGGGTCACTAATGAATACGAACGAATTTGATTTCAGCTTGTTGGAAGGATAATATCGAGGTTCGGCTCGGAATCTGCTGTGGTATTAGTCAAAAGGGAAGTGGCTTCATGAATGGTTGATCTGAGAAAATGGTTACGGTTTATTGCGTGTTTCATTTATCATTGGCAGTATATGAAAGTGTTGGAATAAGACCCTAGTTGATAAGAGGTTTTCTACCGGTATTCGGATGTTGTGGGCAACTGCTGTGAATAGAGGTTATCGTTTTGAGTGTTTGGGTTATGTAGTATATCATATGATTGCACCTGAGGTTGCAGGTATGGGTTATTACAGCTGGTTCGGGCTTATTCTGAGTATAGATGTGAGGTTCTGATCTTGTGTATGATTTCGCAAAGTGCAATGTGGTTCTATGGTTTATGGACTAGATGGATTGTGAAATTTCAGCTATGTTGTGTAATTGGACCTATGCGAGATAGGGTGACGTGGGATCACCCCGGGTATATGCTTGGTAAGGTCATTCAGCTATTGGTTGGCTTCTAGGACAACTCTGGGTACGCTCGAGGACGAGCGTTTGTTTAAGTTGGGGAGGATGTGACGACCCGACCCGTCGTCTCGTGAGAACCGCTCCGTTTTCCCCATTTCCCGCTTCGTTATGCTTCATTATCAGTGTCTTGTGTGAACGAGTTGAATTGGGTTGATTTTTGGAAGGAAATGAGACACTTAGTCTCTTTAAGGAAGGCTTGTTTCGGAAAAGTCAACCGGACGTTGACTTATATGTTAGGAGGCTCGGATGTGGGTTTCGATGATTTGGTTAGCTTCGGGGTATGATTTGTGACTTAGGAGTGTGATCGGAAGTGCTTTTGGAGGTCCGGTGTAGAATTAGGCTTGAATTGGCGAAGTTAGTATTTTGGCGAATTCCGGTTGATAGGTGAGATTTTGATCCAAGGGTCGGAATGGAATTTCGAGAGTTTCAGTAGCTTCGTTAGGTGATTTGGGATGTGTGTGCAAAATTTCAGGTTATTCGGAGGTGTTTTGGTTGGGTTTTTGATCGAATGCGTATTTCGGAAGTTTTTAAAGAACTTAGGCTTGAATTTGATGAGAAATGATGGTTTTAGTGTTGTTTGAGGTGTTTTAATGATTGGAACAAGTTTGAATGATGTTATAGGAGGTGTTGGTATTTTTTGTTGAGGTCCCGGGGGCCTCGACGTGATTTCGGATGGCGATCGGGGAGTTTTGGACTTGTAATGTTGCAGAACCTTTGCTGCTTCTGGTATTTCCGCACCTGCAGAAAAGGAGTCGCAGGTGCGGTACCGCATGTGCGGCATGGAAGCCGCAGAAGCGAAAAGGGGGATGTTGGGCTGGACCGCAGATGCGGACAGGGAGCCGCACCTGCGGAGCCGCAGATGCGGCTGAGGGGACCGCAGAAGCGGCAAGTGCTTTTAGTGAATTTCGCAGAAGCGGAAGTTATAACCGCAGAAGCGGTTCCGCATAAGCGGAAACTGGACCGCAGAAGCGGAAGTGACTTGGCAGAGGCATTTAATTCCATCTTCGCGAATTTTTAAGGAGTTAGACATTTTCACTTCGGACTTGGGGTATTGTGCGCGATTTTGAAGAGGGTTCTCAAGGGGCTTCGATAAGGTAAGGATTCTTGAATTTAAAACACGATTTTATGGTGCAAATACAGGAATTTAGACTAAAAAATTGAGGAATCAAGGGTTAAGAATGGAGGTTAGGGTTTGAGACTTAAGAGAGTTAAAATGGGTATTTGAGGGGCCATTTGGACTCCGATTTTGGTAATTTTTATATGTATGGACTCGTGGCGAGATAAGAAATCCGTTGATGTTAAATTTTCTGATTTTCGAGAAGTGGGCCCGGGGCTCGGGTTTTGCTAATTTTGAGATTTTTGCTATTTTTCGATTGTTTTCGATTGGGTATTGTCCCATTAGCATATTGTGACGTATTCATTGTGGTTTTGATCAGATTCGGTACGCGAGGAGGTCAATTCGAAAGGCAAGGGCATAGCGAGCTAGGACTTTGGCCGGCTTGAGGTGAGTAATGATTGTAAATGATATTCTGAGGGTTTGAAACCCCGGACTGCACATCATAGTGCTATGTTGAGGTGACTTGCACGCCGAATAGCGAGCGTGGGGTAGAGCACCGTTGGGGATTATGACTTAGTCCATCCCGATTAATGATTTTACCACGTATTTGATTGAAATCAGTTTGCTATCATCATTATTTGGGCTGAATGCCATATTTGGGCTGAATGCCAACTATTTGAACTCTTCGGGGATTGTTGTTGATAATTCCTCACTAATTTAATTATATATATTTGAACTCAGTCATGTTATTTCCTACTGTTTTCAAAACTCAGCCACGTTCACTCAGTTTTAATACTCAAATGATATTTAAATGATGTTTTGGGCTGAGAAACACTGTTTTATTGTTGCCCGAGTGGCTTGACTGAGTAAGGCCGAGGGCCTGTATTGTGAGGATACTTATGGATCGGGCTGCACGCTGCAGCAGTGTTATACTGATACTAATATGAGGCTGAGGGCCTAGTTTGATGCCACAAGATGGCTTGATATTGCGCTTGGGCCGTAAGGGTCCCCTCCCGGAGTCTGCACACCCCCAGTGAGCGCCGTCGACGATAAACGGAGCGGGCTGCACGCCGCAGCGATATGTGGAGCGGGCTGCACGCCGCAGCGGTACCGGTATTGTTTGATGTGTTTACCTTATTTCATTGTCTGCCATTATATGCTGTTTGTGCTACTTCTTGCAATATTTACCTGTTGCTCTGGTATTATCTGATAACCGAGTGTGGTGTCCGAGAGGCGGACTTCTGTGCTTACCTGCACTATTTGTTTTGCATTCAATTGCATAATTGTTGAAAAATTCATTTTCAAAAGAGGTTTTAAACTAAGCTAAGATATTTCTAAAGTTTTTACAGCTTCACTGCTTTCTCTCAAAGGGTTTTTCACTGTCCCTATATAGCATGATGGTTTGCTTTACGTGATTTCTTACTGCTCAGTTGTTATTTACCCTTATTACTCACTGAGTTGGAGTACTCACTTTACTCCCTGCACCTCGCGTGCAGATGCAGGTATCTGTTCACCCGGTAGCAGGTTTTGGCTGATCAGAAGCAGAGCTATAGGAGTAGCGAGGTGACTGCCTGCGTTCGCAACACCATTTTTCTCTATTTTGGTTCATTATTCCGGCTTTGTATATTTTAGGTCTTGTAGTTGTATTTATACTCTGATAGATGCTCGTGACTTGTGACACCCCGGTTTGGGCTGTGTTTGTGTTTTATTCTGCACTTATTAAAGAGATCTTTTAATAGACTGTGGTTACTTAATCATATTAAAGCTGCTTATTAATGTTAACTATTCTGAAAAGATAAGTTGGATTAGTTGGCTGGCCTCGTCTTCACGAGAGGCGCCATCACGACCGGGTCAGGGTTTAGGGTCGTGACACTGCTGCATCATTGCCTCGAGTCTAGCAAACCCATCTTCCTGCCTTCCACCATGCTGCTGCTGAGGAGGATGATACCCCCGCTGCTGATTTTGATTATTATATCCCTATGGCCTTATGAGCTGTGGCTGGACTGGCATGTACAACTCATTTTGTTGGCCCCAATTTTGACCACCCTATCTCTGGCCTCCATAATTAGACACATAATTCATGTCTTCAGGGTAGTGATGATGATCACTTTCTGCATTCCACTGGTTACCAATTGGCTGACTAATGCAAGATGTGCATAAGCCCCCATCGGTAGTAACTACAATGTGTACCTGCTACTTTTGCCCTGACTCTTCCACCTTTTTGGTGAGTATACTCATCTGTGTCATTAATGTGGCCATGTTTTCAGCAAGAGTGTTGGCTGGATCTAAGGGCACTGAGTGAACCACTGGAGTGATAGGTGCGTTCCTGGTTGTCCACCCCGAATTCTGTGCCATCTTATCAAGCAGACTCTGGCTTTCTCTCCATGTTTTGCTCAAAAATGCTCCACCAGCTGATGCATCAACATTACCCTTTACGCCCTCTGCCAAACCCATGTAGAACCGCTGCCCCAATATCTGATCTGGAATACCATGGTGCGGACATATAACCAGCATCCCTTTGAATCGTTCCCATGTTTCTTGCAGTGGCTCCATTGGTCTCTGTTTGAAACTCAAATTTTCATCAATTTGTTGAGCAGTCTTGTTGGGTGGATGAAACCTGTTCACAAATTGCTTGACTAACTCCTCCCAAGTTGTTATGGAATTAATGGGGAGTGAGTTTAGCCAGGTCTGGGCAGCTCCTGTCACTGAGAATGGAAACAACAACAACTTGATTGCTTCCCGAGTTATGTTGGGCTGCCTTTGAGTTTTGCAGATTGACAGGAAATTCTTTGAGTGCTGTTGAGGATCTTCGATTTGTGACCCCAAAAATAGTCCCTTGTTTTGCAATAAGTGCAACATGTTGTTCGTGATTTGAAACGATTCAGCCTGTATCTGCGGGACTAAAATCGTTGTGGCCAAATTTTAACTGTGGGTTGTGCCCAGTCTATAGAGCAGCCTCTGGCATAAGAGGTGGCACTGGCGCTAACGGTGCAGCTGGGTCTACCACGTTGTCCCCCATGTCCGGTTCGAATTGTTCAATTATTTGTTGTTGTTTGTTTTTCCGGTTGGCTCGATTCGAGGCCTTGAAAACTTTCTCGGGATCTGATAAGGCTTCAAATACTTCACCAGTTCTCGATGAGTTTCTAGGCATGCACATGTATAACCAAGTCAACAAACGTTAAAATTTCAATGTAAAGATTTGAAGTGAAGAAAACTGACTACACTAAGAATTTTTGTATTTCTTTCAATTGTAATTGATAACACCGCTAAGTCCTTGGCAACGGCGCCAAAATTTGATCACGCCCAACTATGCCTTATTAAAAAGGACTAAGCGGATGTTGCAAATATAATCTGAGTATTTAGCCAGAGTCGAACCCATAAGGAATTAACCTATCAATTACTCTTGTTAGACTCACTAAATTCTACGTAATCAACTTCCCAAACGTTTTGAATAACAATTGAGGATATTTTTACTAACTATAACTGACTGCAATTAAGTAAACAAAGACTAACTATGATTAAGTTGTAAACAATTAACAGAAGGATCTAAGGTTATGATTTCCCCTGTTGATGGAACCCCTTCATGTTATGTTTCATATAGATTTGCCTAACCGTCTCTATCAATCATGAGCACTCTTATTACCGTAAATCTCTCCCGAGTAATCACGACAAATTACTAGACGCACTCTCCCGAGTTACGCTAGCTGGCTTTTATTATAGCTCACTTAAGATTGCACCCAAGGCTTCGTTATCCCTAATCTCGCCTTTAAACCCTCGGTTATTGATCCCTCATATACTCTGGGAGTGGTGTTGTTCAATAATTACCTAAATATGCACTCTCTCCCGAGTAATACATACTAAATAGGCACAGCTAATTGAGGATCCTATCAATTAACTACAACAAGAACATAGTTGAACAAATAGAGAATAAACCGGGCAAACTATATTAACATATCAAGAAGTTCATCCTTCAATAGGTTCCATCAAAACCTCAGACTAAATATTTAGCTACTCATACTAGTGTTCATCATAACAAAAGCGAAATTCATCACAAATGGTAAAATACAAAAGGAAGAAAGGAAGAACTCGATGTTGAATTATCCTCCTTGCCTCTTGCCTCTCCTTGCCTTTAACTAAGCTATAAAAACCTTGATAATGTTCCTTTGGGCGAGCTGAACCTTTTATAGGTGAAGTGGAATTACCCCCGAACTTCCCAGTTTACCCCTGAATTTTATTTTTCGGAACTGGACTAGCGCGGTCGCGCTAATGGGCGCGCTACTGACCGCACATATGGCGTAACATTCTGCCTCGAACTCCTGGGCTAGCGCGGTCGCGCTAGTAGACGCGCTAGTCTGGGCCATCATTTCAGCCCTTCTTTCTCTCTTCTTCCAACGTTCTCAGCTCCGAGGGGCTTCCCTTGCTTCAATTTAGCTCCAATTACAGTTCTAAGTCCTCATACACGCAACTCGCTCCTGCAAAACATGAAACTCACAATTAGAGCCAATTTATCATCATTTAACTATCCTATAACAGTGAAACATAGTCAAGCTGGGGCATAAACAGTCGCCAAATTACATGAATATATCCTATTATCAGCTGGCGTTAGGCTGGCGTTGCAAGGCAAAGGCCAAGCAGAACCAGGCGTTAGCCTGGCTACGCTAGGCCTGGGGCCAGGCCATTCCGAGTTTTGAAGCTTTATTTCGTTTCCTGGTTTGACTGGGACTTGACCTACACGTTTAGGTCTTTTCCTACACATATAATAGACCTAAAAATGCCACTTTGGAAGGAGTTTTGCAACCGAAAGCAAGGACATCACATGGACAACTTTTGGAGGAGAAAATCATAGAGTTCTTCAGCCCTTTTTCTTTTCTGTGTAATTTGTTTATGCAAAATACTTGGAAAATTATTACTACGAATATGAGTGGCTAAACACTCTACGTTCTGTGGTTGTGTTTGACATGATTATTAACTTATTAATTACATCTTTGTTAATTCGGATTATCATCTTGTGGTTGTTTCTCTAATTCTGTGCATAATTGCTTAATTGTCTGGCCAGCAGTTGAGTTCTATTTACTATCTATGCAATGATTGGGAAAGCCGTGTTTAGATTAGTGTAGAATTAGAGAGAGCTTGTTTCTGAACCCGTGGCTCGGGGGAAGATTTTGCGGTTAGGAAAGGAATATGCGTAACAGTCTTGCTTAATTGAATACCGTATTATGTTCGTTCATGATAGATTCAATACCATAGGAATATATGGTTGATATATTATAGGCAGGCGAGTAGTATTGTGTGAACATGCTATTCATATAAAAGATCCGGTTAATTAGCAACCATAGATAATCTAGATTAACGTGTGTGAATTTTTGAACTTAATAGGATTGATAAAACCAACTACAACCCTGAAATTTCCATCTCCTCTGAAGTAAAATCTCGTCATACAAAAATCGCATTCTTGATAATTTAGTTGTTATTTGCTTAGTTTCCGTAATAGTAGATTAATAGAAAAATAAATATCACTCTTAAATATCTTATACAATTAATTGATTTTAGTTTACTTAGTTAACGATCAATCTAAGTCTCTGTGGGTTCGACATCCGACTTCAAGTCACTTTATTACTTGACGACCACGTATACTTGCGCGTGTGTTTGGTCCCAACAAAACCTTCAAAAAAAAAATCCACACCTTATATGAAATTCGTCAAAATCATTTTAGTTAGGTTTATTTTTGTTTCCGCTACTAGAGTTTAGAGAAACTGTACGTTATAAGAAAAATTCTTGAAAAGGCTTTGGGATGTATGTACTTTTAGATGAAAACCGAGTTAAAGATACAACAAAGAGAAAGTAGAATGATAAACAAATTCTTATTGACATAAGAGCATAGTCAGAGCTGACGGATCCAAAATTTAATCTTGTTTGGTTGAATCTTAAGGTTCTTATCTCTCTATTTGTACCACAAGAAAATACTACATGATCGAGGAATTAACTAAAAAATCAAGAAGTTTGAATAATGATAGTAATAATAATAATAATGGTAATTAGATGTAAAAAGTTTTTGCTGGCTGTCTTATGTGGACTCCGTTTCAAATTATTTGCTTGCTATCCTAATGATAAAACAAAATCAAGATATTAATACGAATTTTATATTTAGATCTTAATATTCTAGCCAACACATTACGGATAAATCAAAGCTAGATGAATGTATATATGTGTACTTTTCAAACGCAGAAAAAAGATGTATGTGTACAATGTGCTTATCTATCTAGCGTTGTACAACATTTTATTTGTAAGATGATATAAACTCACGTAAAGACCGATATATTATGTCTATCAATTATCATAAGTTCAACTACTAAATGTTTATTTTTAGAATATGACATAAAATAAGTTCCTGAAAGAATTTTTCCGCGTTTTGGGGTATGTCTAACTTTACGTCTAATCTTTACTTACAGGAAAAAAAAAAAAAAAAAAAAAAAAGAGAGTTCGAGTGACACTACTTTCAAAACATGTAGTAAGATTTAGGGGCTTAACAAGCAGTAAGTTCCCCAAAAGTATTTAAAATTTTTCTTTTTCAGAAAATGGTTTAGGGTACAAAAATTAATTCTGAAGTTTGAGACAAATATTTAAGTTTTTTTTCAGAAACTTGTAACCAATATTTAATTCAAAAACAGTATCACAGACTGAGTGTATCATGTCATAAGAAAAAAAAAAAAAGAAAAAAAAGTAGAGCTTCTCAATTCAATGAAATTAGTAATATTTAAAATTTAATCAATTAATTTTAAAGTGTCATGTCATAAGAATTTAGTAATATTTATCGGAAAAAACATATACTTAGGACCTGTTTGGCCATAGATTTTGCCAAAATATATTTAGGTTTTTCTTGGCAAATACATGTTTGTTCATAAATTTTATCCATATTTTGGCAAATTCCCAAAACCCAATCCCAAAACTAGTTCAAGAGCTGTTTTTTTGTTTTAAAATTGCCCCAAACTTTTAGATTTTATAAAAGAGTCCACCACTTATTATTTTGTAATAATGTTGTTTCGTCTTCTCGGTCATCTGATAGTGTATTATGTAGTTCATTATAAAAATGATAATTTTGTACCAAATTTATTCATGTTCAGGACTATGGTTTGCGATAATATAATGAATGTTACTGATGAAGGTACTGTTGGGTTTTTATAACTTATGGGTATAAGTCATGTTTCATGTTTTTAAAAAAAATAAAAATAAAATATATTGTTTTGAAAACTCATGTTCAAACACATTTTCATTTTCAAATCAAACTTCATCCAAATTAGATTTTTCAAAACAAATTTGAAAATCTATAGCCAAACGCTAGCTTAATTAAATAAAGTAATGAGTTTCTCAAAGGGGAAAAACATAGAGAGAGGATAACCTTTGGAATATTTGTTTAAGGAGACTTTTACATAGATATACTAAAATAAACATAGTACTCTTACTAAGATTTGTAAGTTCTTGCTTAAAAAATCTTGGTTTCTATCAAACTTTTTGTTATTGCTTTATTTTGAACTTATATATTTGTTGCTTGGGTTCTTTAGGAATTAGCTAATGAATTGAATGTTAACCATGCTTTAGAGATATGGAATGCTTTGCTGGTACATCTTGATTTATTTTTATTCTCGTGTGTTTATTTGCCTGTTTAGATCTTTATGGTTGTTATCTTAGCTTTTCAATCAGCTTTCTTAAGGATCTGTAATTTTTCTTAAAATATTTTTGTACAAGTACTTATATGATTGGTTATATGTGTATCCTTGTTATGTTTTGATGATCTAACAAAGTAACTGTCAAGAATCAGATAACAAACCTGTTACACATTCTCAAGACATTAAGTTCAAAAGGTTCCAGCGTGGGATATGGTTCAACTCTTCAGAGTCAAAGGAAAAACAAAGGGAACAGATAGCTACCATTTTCCAAGGATACTGCACAAGTCAACTGCTCCATCTATAAAGTTGCTACCTGCACACGCCATAGTGTAGAAACAGTGCACAATCAACTTCATGGGAGTGTCTTTTACCTACCTTGATTACATCATCCTAAGTGATGTCACAAATGTATTATTAACAACAAGGAAGGTAAAACAAATCACTTGAACAATTAGAGAATTTAATCAAGCACACTCACTATGATTGATCATCAAGAAAACGATTCTCAAGTGCATCAAGAACAAAGAACAACACCGCTACGGACCAGTTCCCCATATCAAGTTATTGTATGTCCTTAATTGAGTTGTAACTTTGTAATAGTTATTTAATTGTTTCCTACTTGCTTAGTTAGAAGCATTGCGTAGTAAACCCTTTGTAAATCATGAACCCTTGTGTTTGTGTCTTGGCTAGAGTTAGTCGAGTAGTAAAGTCTTTGTAATAGAGTTATTACAAAGTGGCTTGTAATAGAGTGTTACAAGTTAGTGAAGGATTAAGAGGTTAATTCCTAGGTTACATAGGTTGTAATCTGAAAGTTGCTCAGTAGTGAAGTTGAAATCCTACAAGGGTAGGTCATGATTTTTAATCCCGTTGAGCTGGATATTTTTCGCGTAAAATTTCTCTTGTCATTTACTTACTGCATTGTGCGTAGGGGTGTTCATGGTTCGGTTTGGATCGGTTTCTCCCAAAAAAGAAACTAAACCAAGTAAGTCGATTTTTCAAATATTAGAACCAAACCAAACCAATTAAGTCGGGTTTTTCTCGATTCGATTTATGTGACGACCCAAAGGGTCATCATCGTATTTCCCACTCACCTTGTACTTCCGAGGCCGTGAAAACCTCACTTGGGGGTTGCCTCGACTTGTGTGCGCAGTCCGGGCGCGTAACCGGAAAGTTTAAATGTGAATTTGTGAGAAAGATAATAAATTTGATGTTTTAAATTGATTAAGTTTGACTTTGGTCAACGTTTTGGGAAAACGGACCCGGACTCGTGATTCGACAGTCCCGGAGGGTCCGTAGGAAATTTTGGGACTTGGGTGTGTGCCAGTTGTCACAGGGGTGATTTATGTCACTCGAATTCAGCCCGAGGTTCATCTCCGTGTGGCAATCAAGCCCAGCCTTGATTTCAGCCTTTCCAACACTTAGTTTATTTTTAGGGACGTTTTGAACATAGAATGAAAATAGGCAGCAAAAACAGTAAATAAGGCACACGATTGTCACGACCCGGATTTCCCACCCTCGGGAGTCGTGATGGCGCCTACTAATGAGAGCTAGGCAAGCCAACTTAATTAGCAATTGCATTAAACACCCATTCCTTTTTAACAATTAACAGCATTAAATAAAGGCGACGGAATTAAAATCATAAGCGGAAGACTTAAATGTAGATAGATGATCAATAATACAGAAGTTCCAACACATATATATCTACCCCGGGACTGGAGTCACATACTCACGAACATCTAAGGAGTACTACATACAAAGTATGAAAGAAGCATAATCTGTTTATCTCGGGTACAATGAGATGACCGCCAAATGTAAAGATAGACGGGAGACGCCGGGCCTGCGGACGCCTGCAAGCTACCTCGGGTCTCTCTGGACTGAAGGTTCGCCCCCGTGCTAGCTGCTGCTGCTGCTCAATACCTGGACCTATGCAAAAATGCACAGAGTGTAGCATCAGCACAACCGACCCCATGTGCTGGTAAGTGCCTGGCCTAACCCTGGCGAAGTAGTGACGAGGCTAGACAGGACCTACCAAAAACAACCTGTGCAGGTGTATATGTATAAACAAGTACAATGAAATAACAACAGAAAATACCAGCTAAGGCAGGGAGGGGACATGCTTAGGGGAAATACAGATGAACACAATTTATCAGAAGTAAACACGAAACCACATCCAATCTCATAATCTATATAAGTGGTCGGCGTGCCACACGATCCCATTTCATAATATATATATCTAGGTGGTCGGCGTGCCACACGATCCCAGTTCATAATATATAAGTGGTCGGCGTGCCACACGTTCCCATCTCATAATATATAAGTGGTCGGCGTGCCACACGATCCCATTTCATAATATATAAGTGGTCGGCGTGCCACACGATCCCATTTCATAATATATAAGTGGTCAGCGTGCCACACGATCCCATTTCATAATATATAAGGATTTCCCGGCAAGGGAACAAGCATCAATTCAACCATCCCGGCAAGGGAGAATACAAATAAACCATTAACTCCCGACAAGGGAGCAACAACATTAACTTACACTTCCCGGCAAGGGAGTAATTACAACTCTTCCTCTTTACGTTCATTTCTACGTCTTAATC
>NW_017675263.1:0-4591 GCF_001879085.1 Nicotiana attenuata | reverse complement strand
ACAGTAATTGTGTAGTAGTATCGTAGCGGTTTGGTGGTGAAGTTCGAGGGTAAAGACGTATACTAGAGGATTGAGTTGAGTTTGGAGCATTCGAGTAAGTGTTGAGTTCACTTTAGGCTTGAGGGAATAGGATTAGAGTGTTGTTTGCTAATTGCTAAATGTGGAGTACGGTGTATAGGCATGGTGACGAGTATCTATACACCGGTGTCTAGCATGACCGTGGGTCCTTGTTGTACTTATTCTGGTGTTGTTATGACTCTTCCATGTTAATTGATGAATTCTATGCAATGTAAAGAGTATGAGGATTAATTATGAATTGTAAATTCTTTGGAGTGTTGGCTCGAACGACAAAAAGACTATTGAGTAAGAAATGAAAGAAATAGAAAGAGATATGATTAATCCCTCTTGGATGGTTTGAGTATATTGATTATCTCCCTTGCCGGGATATGAAAGTTATTATTGTTGTTCCCTTGCCAGGATTTAGCTGTTTAATTGTGTATTTCCCTTGCCGGGACACTTCTTATTATTTGTTATCCCCTCTCCCCGTTTGGTTGTGACTAATTTTTGGGTGAGGAGGAGTGATAATGCACGAAGGGTCATTCCGTGCCATGTTTGATTATATTTGCACGAAGGGTCATTCCGTGCCATGTTTGATTATATTTGCACGAAGGGTCCTTCCGTGCCATGTTTGATTATACTTGCACGAAGGGTCATTCCGTGCCATGTTTTGATGATATTTGCACGAAGGAAAATTCCGTGCCATGATGTGAGAGTTATGTGAGGAAAAGCACGAAGGGTGATGCCGTGCACTTTATTTGATTGCTCTTGGTGAGAATGAGAGTAAAAGCACGAAGGTCGATGCCGTGCAATTGTTAATTTTCCTGCTCTCATTAATTATTGTTATTGTACGGTTTCTTGCTTAAATTGCTGACTTTACATTCGGGTTGTACTTCCCCCATAGCATGCTCCCCTCCCTCTTAACTGTTTGATTTCTGTGTTCTTTCCTTTTTATTGCATATACGTATATTGAACTGCACAGGTTATTTTGGTAGTCCTGTCTAACCTCGTCATTACTTCGCCGGGGTTAGGCCAAGCACTTACCAGCACATGGGGTCGGTTGTGCTGATGCTACACTTCTGTGCTCTTTTGCACAGATCACGGTACTGGAGCAGCTTTTGGACCACAGCAGTAGTGGATTGGGAGCCGACATCAGTCCAGGGACTTACGAGGTAGCCTAGCTGGCGTTCGCAAGCTGGAGTCCCTTTCTATGTCTTAGTTTGTTTTCATTGTACCGAGACAAACATTGATGTATTTCTATTCAGACTTGTTTTTAGCACTCCTTAGTAGTTCGTGAGTTAGCGACACCAGTTTTGGGTAGAGAAATGTTAAACTTCCGCATTTTTGGTTTTCATTTATCTATGCTTTTAAGACTTCCGCTTTTATTTAAAGACTCGTAATATTTATATTGTTGAGGTGTTATCATGGAATATTTAAATGTTTGGCTTGCCTAGCTCCGTTAGTAGGCGCCATCACGACTTCCGATGGTGGGAAAATCCGGGTCGTGACAAGTTGGTATCAGAGCACTAGGTTACATAGGTCTAGCTACTCACGGGCAAACCTGGTAGAGTCTGAGGGATCGGTACGGAGACGTCTGTATTTATCCCCCAGAGGCTACTGAGTTAGGAAAAATTTCACTTTTGCTCCTTCTTGTCGTGCGATTCTGTTGCTCAAACATTGATTGCCCTTCTACTCTGTTCTTTCGCAGATGGCGAGAACACGTGCTTTTTCTTCTACCGCACAGCAGCCCGAGCCCCCAGCAGCAGCTCCCACGAGGGGCAGAGGACGAGGCCGAGGCAGGGGTAGAACTCAGCCCCAGGTAGCAGTTCCAGAGGTGGAGCCTCATATTGATTATGATGAGGAGGTTCCAGCCCCAGCAGCTCCGGTGGGCCCAGCTCAGGTCCCAGGAGGGTTCACAATCACCCCAGATCTTCAGGACGCTTTGGTCAGACTGGCAGGCTTTATGGAGAGCGTCACTAGAGCGGGTTTGCTCCCACCAGCACCAGCCACTTCTCAGGCTGGGGGAGGAATTCAGACTCCTACTACACGTACTCCAGAGTAGGTAGCTCCTCAGACTCAGGTTCCAGTTATTCAGCCGGCTGTGGCAGTTCAACTGGGTCGCTCAGATCGGTGACAGAGCGGCTATGTCCGTGGATGCTTTGTGGAGGCTTGATAGGTTCACCAAGCTCTTCACCACCACATTCAGCGGTGCTCCTAAAGAGGACCCACAGGATTTCTTATTCACCTGCCATGAGGTTCTCCGGACTATGGGTATTGTGGAGACCAATGGGGTCGATTTCGACACCTTTCGTCTAGCAGGGTCCGCCAAGACTTGGTGGAGGGACTACTGTTTTTCCAGGCCAGCAGGGTCGCCATCATTGACTTGGGAGCATTTTGCAGAGTTGTTTTTGGAGAAGTTTCTCCCAGTTACTCAGCGGGAGGCTCTCCGCAGGCAGTTCGAGCGCCTCCAGCAGGGCACTATGACAGTTACACAATCTGAGACTCAGTTCATTGATCTTGCCCGCCATGCTATTGTGATACTCCCCACCGAGAGAGAGAGGGTGCGGAGGTTTATTGATGTCACGACCCGGATTTCCCACCCTCGGGAGTCGTGATGGCGCCTACTAATAGGAGCAAGGCAAGACAATTAATTTAACATTTCTCTCAACATCATTAACAACATAAAGAAGAACGAGGCAATTAATATAAAGGTGGAAGTCTCGAAACATAAATAACTAAAACCAAGTGCGGAAATTCAAATACACCTCTACCCAGATCTGGTGTCACTAACTCACGAACTTCTACTGAATGCTAAATACAAAGTCTGAATAAGAATACAGTACTGTCTGATCCGATACAAGGAAAATCAAACGAAAGACAGAGATAAGAGGGACTCCGCGTCATGCGGACGCCAGCAAGGCTACATCGGAAATCTTCGGACTAAAGTAAGCTCCCAACGCTCCTAGTGCTGTCCAAAAGCTCCTGCTCCGGTGCTATGATCTGTGCAAAAAGCACAGAAGTGTAGCATCAGCACAACCAACCCCATTTGCTGGTAAGTGCCTGGCCTAACCCCGGCGAGGTAGTGACGAGGCTAGACAGGACCTACCAAAAACAACCTATACAGATATATATATACAAAGGCAACAGAAATAACAACAGAGAATATCAACTAAAAAGGGGAAGGAGGCATGCTCGGGGAAAATACAGCGAATACAGATCAACGGATATAGCGACGAAACTATCTCAATACCATAGCTCATATATAAGTGGTCGGCGCGCCACACGATCCCATTTCTTAATTCATAAGTGGACGGCGTGCCACACAATCCCATTTCATAATATATAATGGTCGGCGTGCCGCACGATCCCATTTCATAATATATTATAATATATATATAAGTGGACGGCGTGCCACACGATCCCATATTATAGAATATAAGTGGACGGCGTGCCACACGATCCCATATTATAGTTCAAAATATCTGACTTTGTAAAGAAGGCCCCATTAGGGGAATTCGACAACATAACACTTTAACCCGGCAAGGGTACAACTAACAGCCCAAATATCCCGGCAAGGGAGAGTACATAATAATAGTCTACACGTCCCGGCAAGGGAATAATCACAACACATCCTCTTTTAAATCACTTCTTTCTCAACTATCACATTCTTGTTCGAGCCAACGCTCCAAAATATACCAATCACAATTCTTCCTCAACCGTTCACATTATATGAAATTTATCAATTAAACAAGGAAGTTATGTCACATCATTCGAATTAAAAGCAATTAAGACTCACGGTCATGCTAGACTCCGGTGCATAGACAACCGCCACCATGCCTATACACCGTACTCCACATTTAGCAAGTAGCAAATAACATCCTAATCCTATTCCCTCAAGCCAAAGTTAGAACAAACACTTACCTCGGTCCAAGAATAGCAATCAACTCTCTAATATCGCCTTTCCTCTACAATCCAACTCCGAAACAATGATATCTAGGCATAATAGTTCAATAATATCAAATAAGGGCTCAAAACATAAATCCCATATCCTAGAAATGAAATTCCTATCATTCTTCCAAAAACACCAAAATTCCGACACCGGTCCACATGGTCCAAACACGAGGCTCGGACCAAAACCCAATCACCCATAACCCCACGAGTTCAAATATATAATTTGTTTTAAGATTCGACCCCAAATTGAGGTTGAATCACCCAAAATTCTCAAAACCCTAGCTCTACCCAAAACCCTTAATTTCTAACTTTGATTTCAAAGATTTAGGGCTAGAATTTAGTAATTAATAGAGGAAATTGAAGAAAACAAGTTGAACAATGCTTACCCAAGAAGTTTTGATGAAAGGGAGCTTCAATGGACGCCTAAGTGCTTGGAGAAGAAAGGAGTTCATGTATTTTTATGAAAATCCCGAGCTACTGTTTTGTTTTTTAACTTAAAATTCGCTGGGCAAAATAGCCCTTCGCTTTCGCGGGAGAGAGGCCGCGTTCGCGAAGGGTAAACTGGACACCCATCGCGAACGCT
>NW_017675262.1:62291-71800 GCF_001879085.1 Nicotiana attenuata | reverse complement strand
CATATCTCGATTCTGGTCTGTTTCTGTTATTGCTGGACTGCGTACGAGCTAGTACTTGGCTATTAGCTGCTACTGCTTACTACCGCTGACTTCTTCCTCTTCCATTTTTGGTTCAAATTCCAGGTACATGCTCAAATTCGGCTTGATGTAACTATAAATGGAGATGAAATAAAGAGATGCTTGCACATTTGATTCCTATATTGTACTTACTTTGGTTGTTATGTAGTAATAGCTAAGTAGATATGAAAGTTTAAGATGATTTGATTCTAATTTGTGTACGAATGAACTTTGGACTGTATAACATGGACTGTTCCTAGACTATTTCGGACTGTCGTTAGATTACTTTGGGCTGTTTTGATAATAGATTCGAACTAATTTATGTAGGTTTAATATCTTGGATTAAGTGATAATACGTGATCATATCTTGTACAATAAACATTAGACCATTGCGAGATTAATGCTAGTTTAAATCCTTGGATATCCTCTAAAGTTTGTGTCCAGTTTGTAAAAAGCTAAATGTTCAATTTTACTCACTGTGTGAAGATCCAGAATATGTTCGAATTTGATGCTGGGCCCAATATAACATTTGGGTGGTGCAAGCTAGGCCCAGTTATACAAGAATCATCCTAGTATTTGTGGACTGGTATTTACCCATCTACCTATTGCGGGAGTCTCCTGCCAATTGGGCTCACACTGAGGCCCAGTTGCGCTATAACAGTTCATAGAACAAACTATTTATTTCTTATTCCTGGATTCCTTTTAAGGCCCAGTGAATGCTGGAAATCTCACGTTTCAAGGCCCAACAAATGCTTCAAGTTAAAAAATCCTTTTTCAAAGATATACATAGGAATACGGGGAATAATTTGCAAATAAAATTTAGGTTTCGAATTAGGTGGCGGGTTCGAATTAAGAGGGTTTCCCCTTTTGTTTGAATTCGGACTTGAATTCGAGACCCGAATTTATAAATGTGAATTAATTAGGCCCCTTTAAAGACGGAAATGAATAGAAAATCTTAGTCTACTTTAGGTTAGCCATAAAATAATAAAACGAGATGAACCTCGCTAAATAAAATTGCATAGATAGCGAGGCCCTCATTAGTTGCTTATAATAACATGCTTAGAATTCGGGACGTGCCGTTTAGCGAATTTCACGGTTTTCCCTGCAAAGATGATAATCCGCTAGTCGCTATAGGCACGTTTTAATAAGTTTACCTTCTTAAATACGGGTACGCGTTTCGCGCAACCCAAATCCAAATCCTAAAACGTTGAATAAGAGGTGTTGAGGATCCGGGTGCATTTCATGTGACGTGATCCAAAGGCACGCTCTTAAACGGCGTTCACTTTCGTAAAAAAAATAAATTAAAAGCGGCAAATAATCTTGAAAAATTGCACTATAGGTTTAAACGTGTATAAAAATCAGATTTTAGCCATTTATAATAATTTAAGCGACCGTGCTAGAACCACGGGATCCGGGGATGCCTAACACCTTCCCTCGGGTCAACAGAATTCCTTATTCAGAATTTCTGGTTCGCAGACTCCAATTGGGAAGTCGAATTTTTCCTCGATTTGGGATTTAAATTAAACCGGTGACTTGGGACACCAAAAGCCAATCTTATCCCAAGTGGCGACTCTAAAATAAATAAATAATCCCATTTCGAATAATGTCACTTTAAATGGAAAAACTCCCTTATACATTTATCCTTCGGGGTGGGTGTGTAAAAAAGAGGTGTGACAGATACCACTTGTTAGGATCAAAAAAATCAGGTGTCATGCGGAAGCTAGCAAAGCAAACCTTGAACGGCGATAAATCGTACAACAAAGAGAAATATACCAAAAGAGACACAAACATTTAACGTGGTTCGGTCAAATGACCTACATCCACGGCGGAGATGAGCAATCCACTATAAAGAGAGTACAAAATATCGAGAGAACAACCTCACGAAGAGGCAAACACAAGTGACACACTAACACTTGTCCCGTAAAGTTCTCTCCATAAACACGACTCTCAAACCCCCTATGGCTACATTGTGGATGCTACTGAATGAGAAGGAAGGATTCTCAATTTACAGAAGTTCAAACCTTTTTCTACAAGAAAAGGGACTAGCCAAATATGGAAAAATTATATTTTCCTTCTAAGAAAAGAAAAACCCAATCATGATAAATATGTTGTCATTTCCTTCTTGAGATAGGAAAACCAATTATGGTAAGAAAATCTGGACAAACACCTAACATATATTTGAGGGCTATACAGTTTTTTAAAATAGTTTGAATATAGCGTATTTTCTGTTCAATATTTTATTTTCGTCCATTCAACACGTAAGTCGATAATTATGTTCAATAAAGTTCAATCTATAGTAAGAAAGAAGTAAATGTCTTCCAAAAGAAAATAAAAATTATAAAAAATAGTTTCTATAACAGTAATCACTCTCTGAAATTAGGAAATCGGTCTTTTTCTTATTGTGTTGATTGTTCTTATTATCGGCCTCAGTCAAAAATTTTAATCATTAAGAAGTTGGAGTATGTTTCTACATTTATCATAAAATGAATCGCCATAGTTTCACTCTTATAACCCTGAGGGGTAGCTCAACTGGTAAAGGCCTGAGGACAAAGTCCTTCAGGTCGCCAGTTCGAGCTCCCGCAGAGCCACTGGAGGCATTACAAACCGGCCGCGTCTCCAGGGCCCCGTGGAACTAGCCGTGGTGCACGCATTGAAACAGCGGGTCCCGGTGGGTACAACTAGTCGGGTTCGCAAAGCGATGCCCCGAAAACAACGGTTAAAAAAAAAAAATAGTTTCACTCTTATATAAACACAATAAATAAATCAAAGGTCATTCACTCTCACACAAGCAAAATGAGATTAATGATTAATTTCTTATTTTAATTTTTTCCTTTCTTGGCTATTACTTCTATGGTTAAGCAATTAAGACTGAAAATCAATTCATGATCATTTAATAATATCTACTAAACTTCAATAATTTAAGATAGCAATTAGAAAAGGTAAAATATTAGATTTTATTCTTTCACTCTGCCTATCCTATAAAATGACCCTCTCTTTTGCCATTTTATACAAACACATAGTTTTTCGATATATATAAAGAAAAAGAAATACAAAATTATGTCTACCACATACTATCTTTTGCTGCTCATTTCTATAGTGGTTCTAGCCACTCCCTCTCCTGCTCAATATGAGCATAGTGCGCTAGATAAGCACAATAACAACAATTACGTCTCAGTTTCAATTAGTTCGTTGCAAAATCTCCCTCGTCGGTTCGGTTTCTTTGATGATTGGGAAGAGGAAAGGATAATAAGTGTAGTGCAAGTAGAAGAACAAAAGCATGAAAGCAATTTTCAGTGAAGATCTTGTTGAAGGAAAAGTATAAGCGTGTCTGAGCATACACAGGAGTTTTTATAAGCGGTGTCAGAATTTATAGAAGAAGGAGAATAATAACTTTAATTATTATACTTCTAAACAAGATATAACCTTAGTCTGATGATTTTGTTGAGTCTTAAGTTAGAAAAGGTTCCGAGTTCAATTCTACTTCATCAAAATGTTTAATCACATGAGCTCTCTCAAATATTCACAAAAAAAAGTTGTGCTAGTTGTGGTTCGACCCTTTGACCTCTTTAGAGCAAAATCAAGCACATAACCTACACACCAAGAAATAATTTGTGTCAAGTGATGTCGGCAAAACGGTGTCACGACCGCTTCGTCAAACGTGCATCAGTCCCTACAAGTCATTACCACCATCTCCTGCTGAAGCACCAGAATTACGGCTTTTAACTTTTTTTTTTTGAGTAAAAACGATGTTTTATAGAGATTATTTACTATAGTACTAGTACTTAAAACCTCAGTGTTTGGAAAAGAATAATTATTTTAAATTCATATATAATATATAGTGTTATAATATATCTAATGTGATTTGAGACAGTGTTGATAACTAAGATCTCTTCCTTTAATTTGATTTCTCAGTTTAAACTAGAGTGTGTAACGAGATAAAATTTGTTTTTTCATATTTATTTAAGATAAGTAAATTCAAGGATAAGAAATTGGCTTTGAGGAGCAAAACATTTTGTGAGAAGGGAAAATTTCCACTTTATGAAAGCAATCATCACTTCAAGATATAGAAAACTAACTCAAAATCTCCCAAGAAAATGGTTAAACAATATAACGGTAGAATTAATTGTTCTTTTACCACCGTGTGGTTCTGGCCGGGAACCCCAGAATACTGTACTAATATGTATAGGTTCTCGTAATTCGAGTGAGATTGTCATGGCGCAAAAGCAGATATGGTCCGGTATTTTCTTGTTCCCTAAGTGCTATAGATCGATGATGTTATCCTTATAAGTGTAGAAAGTCGATAGTGTACTCGTTAATAGAAGGACTGATCACGGCCAACTATGCCTTATAAAAAAGACTAAGGTCGTTGCAAATATAATCCGGTTTACAAATCCGGAGCCGAATCCCACAGAGAAGTAAGGCTTAGCTACAGTTGTTGCCTATTACTAAGAAGACAAGCTCGAACAATTCCTAAGTTATAAATATTAAGATTCTTGTATCTAATTAACTAACAAATTAAATTAGTAGATTAACAACTAAAGATACTACGGGTTAGAGAAAAGATTAAGGTGGTCTAGAGTTATGATTTCTCCAATTGTCGGAATCCTTCCCGCTATGTCTTCTATAATTCCGCCTAAGTATTATCTACCGATCATGAGCGCTCTGAGTGTTGTAATTCTCTCCTGAGTAACTACCACAATTTACTATGCATATTCTCCCGAATTACGCTAGCTGGCATTAAGTACGGCTCACTCGGATCGCACCAAGGTTTCGTTATCCCTAATCCCACCTTTAAACCCTCTGTATTGATCCCTCATATACATTAGGAGTGATGTTGTTCAACAACTACCTAAATATGCACTCTCTCCTGAGTAATACACACTAAATAGGCACAGTCGATTGAGAGCTCTTCAACCAACCACAATAATAACGTAGTTGAACAAATAGAGAAAAGTTACGGCTCGATTATATAAAAACATAACAAGAATTTATCCTACAAAAAGTTCTATCAAAACTCTAGATAACAAGTTAGCTATTCATAATAGTATGCGTAACTACAATACTAGAATTCATAACCAATAATGAAAATAGGAAGAAGGAAGAGAAAAACTCGTAGAAGAATTCTCCGCCTTACTCCTAGTGTGTTCTTGCCTCCTTAGATCGAATCCCCGGTCTCCTTAGCCTCCTTAGGTCTAAATTATGTAAAAAGTCCTCAAAATACCGTTTATCCATGTATATATACCAAGTAGGGTCGGGCCCAAACAATTATACCTTCTCCTACGCGAAAAAGACACTTTTCCCCGAAAGACGTGCGCGGCCGCGGATCAACTGCGGATTGACCGCGCATTTTGACCAGTGTTTTGCGACATGCGCGGCCGCGCACTTTTCACCCTGTTCTGTTTGGAATTTAGAAAAACGTAAAACATGAAAGTTGTATCCCTTTGAATTAGCTTTCCAACCATATATTGTGGAACCCAAATGCAGTTCTGAGCGAAAAGTTATGTGCATTTTACTAGACAGTGCGCAATATGCCTACTCGATTCTTCTTTCGTTCTTAACTATCATCCGTTGATCCCCAAACACGATCCCGGCTTAATTCCTTGGGCTTTTACTCAGACTTCAAATCTCCAAATCACTTGAATTCATTCCATAACATCTACTTAGCTCGGAATCACTCCTACAAGTCATAAAACACACAATTAGTGCAAAACACTAGCGATTAAAGCTCAAACTCAACTGAAGTACAGTGAATTAAAATGTAATAATCGACTAAAATACGTAATTATTGCATATCATCAAGGACCTATTGACTTGCAGGTCCATGGTAGAATGAATGAATAAATTTTTTCCACTATTATCCAAAGGTCACGGATTCAGGCTTTGAGAGTGCAGTAATCCCTTGAATGAATTTGAGGTGACACAAATATGGCTAGTTAGGTCACTGAATTCAAATACTAAGATGACCATACAAAAAAAGTTTGGATCTAGTAAATAGAATTTTGGATTTGTAAATTGAAAGGATAGAAACTTCAAAAGAATTTGTGAACACTTTCTTTGAATTGGTGCCTTTAAATAATAGCACGACTAATGGCGGCTCGTATTACTAGCTGATTAATTTTTTATTTTAATTTTTTTGTATTTGTTTTTTAAATACGATAACTGATGGTAGTGATATCATTAAAACTGGAAAAAAAAACAAATGGGAGAAGGATATTTAATTATAAACTAGACTTCCTCGTGAAAATTCTAAACTGACAGATAAAGGCCAGATCCCCTTAATCTCTAAAAATGTAAGATATAATTTGTGAGAACATGCTAAACACAGTATGAAAAGTAAATTGTATACTAGTTGGCTTCCTTTCTCTTTGATTATCTTTTTTTTTTTTTTTTTTTTTTGCAAAGGAGCCAATATTTGCTAAATTATAATTGAGTATAAATTACGTACATAAACAATAAAATTAAACAATAATATTTGAGACATATCAATAATGGAAAACGTGTTTTTACTTGTTTTTTTTTTTTCCATCACTAAACCTATAGTCTTTCATTAATATAAATAAGAGTAGCAACTTGTCAGCCGGAATAATAAAATATTCTTGAGTAAGTATTAATTCATAAAATCTTGATTCATGTGGGAAGCAGAGGCAGACCCACGTGTATGGGTGAGACCCCGTAAACTTCGACCGAAATCTTGTATATATATAACGTATATACCTTGAAAGTAGTTAATTTAAAGTAGTTGGCACTATGAACACTAAAAGCCTTTAAGGATACTGGTTGAGCAAAATAATATGCTCGTCGCGTAAAAATTCTGGGTTCGCCTCTGATTGGAAGTGCAGATGATGTTACAGTTCTTTAATTGAGTATTCTGCTCACACTAACCAGACAAAAGTGGTGCTATAAATTTGTGACGACTACAAATTTAACATAAAAATTACCTCTAAGTTGTTTTTCCCTTAAATTTTTGTTAATATTTTCAATAATTGCTAAACTTTCATGTTTGTATATATATATATACATATATATATATATATATATATATACATACATATATATATATATATATATATATATATATATTTGTTATTACACTGTATTTGTAAAATAAATTCTGGAAATATAAATGAATATAAACAGTAATGAATTTAAACAGAAATGACATAAACCAATTCGAGCCCACTGAATTCACAGTGTTTCCTTAAGGAATTTAATCCCCTCCTAGTACCCAAGGTTATGGATTATTTCCTCCCAGGATAGAACGAATTACACACTGGTGTAGTGGTACTTCAAACCCCAGTGTTTCAGCGAACACAAAAGTTCGGTAGCAAATCACTTACTTTGCTTGTTGTGTGATGCAAAAGTATGGCAGAAGAAGGAGAGGACAATCGTCAGCAAAATGTAGTTGTAAAAATTCTGAGGCAGAATAGTGTTGGTATTTATAGCAATAGTTGGTTCTTCAGAATGGCTGTGTTATGCAAAACGCCCCACAAACATAAATGCCATTGACAACTAAATGGCCATTTACTTTCAATTAATAAAGAGAGATAAATAGAGGAAAAAATTGAAGAGGGTAGTTACTTTTCTGTACAAAACAGAAAAAACGGATTTTGGAATTTAATTTATATTTAACTATTAATATTTGTTATTAAAAAAATATTTAATAAGACATTTCTGTTATATGTTTACCTATTACAAATAAATTGGTCCAAAAGTTAATCTAAATCAATCGATACATTTGACCCAAGATCCGAATCCGTAGCCCGAGCCGAGCGGCGGACGACACTGACGACAGGCGCGATGGCCTTGCCTTCTTCTCAAACTCTTTAAAGAGCTAGACGAAGAGCATTGCTTATGTCCCATCAAAAAAACCTCTTCCTCTTCCGATATGGGACATGCCGATTTGCTTCAAGGAGGGGAACTTAAATTTTCACTTCAAAAATTTCATTTCCCTCATTCCGCATTCCACCTCTTTTAAGTATTAATATATTGCATTAAATACTCTAAAAAACCCAACAATCCCCACATGAATGGGGAATGGCTATATCACGGAGAAGTATAGCATTGAAAAACTGTGTGATTCACAAGTAGGATTAATGTGCATCTGGATTAAGTAAGGTTTCACCTTTGAACTGTTCACGTACGTGAAGCTTATGTCGAATATACTCGATCAAATCGGTAGATTTGATAATCTCTTGAACCGTCGAACTTTAGTGTATTCCTAGACAACCACAAAGTCCACAACAACCAACCCTTAACGTCTTTGGTTCTCATTGTGTTGTGGTTCAGCCCCTGAACACGCGCCTGGTTTTCATAAATGCGTAAGAAACTGTGCCTTGCCTGTGTTCTCCTGAAGCGGCTAACATTCCACACTTATAGGTGAATTCCTAACACGGTCATCCCGTCCGATACACTATTTGATAATATCCCTGTATCAAATTTAGAGAATCAATTAAAAAGCCTGAATGTCTTTATACTTGGTACTGGAACATTGTCTCATCACGAGAATGGACCAAAAGTTTTAGTTTGGAACAATTTTGGTTGAACCGTCATAAATGACTTTTTTGATACTCCTTGAACCTAGATCTGGATCTCCAGTCTTCTAGTAGAGTTACCGCCAACTATGACTTGTTTCGGCACACACAGTCCCATTCCCTTGATGACTTACTCAACTTACCTCTCTAGTTAGGCCTTTTTGTAAGTGGATCCGACACATTATCACATGACTTTACATAGTCAATCGTGATAATTCCTCTAGAGAGTAATTGTCTAACGGTTTTATGTCTTCGTCGTATATGGCGAGACTTACCGTTATACATAACGCTCCCAGCCCTTCCAATTGCCGCTTGACTATCACAATGTATTCATATTGGTGCCAACGGTTTGGGCCAAAATGGAATATCTTCCAAGAAATTCCGGAGCCATTCAGCTTCTTCACCGGCTTTATCCAAGGCTATGAACTCAGCCTCCATTGTAGAGCGGGCAATACAAGTTTGTTTGGATGACTTTCAAGATACCGCTCCTCCACCAATAGTGAATACATATCCACTTGTGGACTTGGAATCAGTTGATCCGGTGATCCAATTTGCATCACAGTATCCCTCAATGACCGCAGGATATTTATTGTAATGCAAAGCAAAGTCCTGGGTATGTACTAAATAACCCAAAACTCGTTTCATGGCCATCCAATGAGATTGGCCTGGATTGCTCGTATATCGACTCAATTTACTTATAGCACAAGCTATATCTGGTCGTGTACAATTCATGATGTACATTAAGCAACCCAACACACGAGCATAATCCAATTGTGATATGCTCTGGCCTTTGTTCTTTGCTAATGCAAGATTCACATCAATTGGAGTCTTTGCAATTTTAAAGCCCAAGTGCTTGAATTTTTCAAGTACTGTCTTAATAGTAATGAGATTGTGACAAGCTAGACCTTGAGAAGTCTTATG
>NW_017675262.1:19402-62172 GCF_001879085.1 Nicotiana attenuata | reverse complement strand
TATAAGCAAACAATAGACTATGTGATTTGGAACATTTTTAATGTACACACATTTATCACATTCATTTATCTTAAATCCATTTGACAACATTGTTTGGTCAAATTTCGCATACCATTGTTTGGTGCTTGTTTTAATCTGTAAAGAGACTTAACAAGTCTACAGACCTTCTTTCTTTACCTGAAACCACAAACCCTTCAGGTTGTTCGATGTAGATTTCTTCCTCCAACTCTCCATTTAAGAAGGCCGTCTTAACATCTATTTGATGAATTTCAAGATCATAAACTGCAGCTAACACTACTAACGTTCGTATGGATGTAATTCTTGTAACTGGAGAGTATGTATCAAAATAGTCAAGACCTTCTCGTTGTCTATATGCCATCATCTTTCATTTTCCTCTTAAAGATCCATTTAGAACCCAACGGTTTATTTCCAGGAGGAAGATCAACCAATTCCCATGTATGGCTGTTCAATATGGATTCTATTTCACTATTGACTGCCTTTTTCCATAACAATGATTCCGAAGAAGACATAGCTTCTTTAAATGTTTGAGGCTCATTTTCCAATAAGAAAGTCACAAAATCTGGTCCAAATGAAGTAGACGTTCTTTGACGTTTACTACGTCTTAGATCCTCCTGGTTAAGTGTACTTTCTTTTGTTTCTTCCCGAGGTCGTTTAGATCCTTCACCAATCGACTCACATTCCTTTTTATACGGATATATATTTTCAAAGAACTCAGCATTATCTGATTCTATAACCGTATTATTATGAATGTCGGGATTTTCTGATTTATGAACCAGAAATCGATATGCTTTACTATTAGTCGCATATCCTATGAAAACACAATCAACGGTTTTCGGTCCTATTTTTACCCTTTTGGGTTTAGGAACTTGCACTTTTGCCAAACACCCCCACACTTTAAAATAATTCAAGTTGGGCTTCCTTCCTTTCCATTTTTCATATGGAATGGATTGTGTTTTGCTATGGGGTACTCGATTTAGTATTCGGCTAGACGTAAGAACGGCTTCCCCCCACAAGTTCTCTGGCAAACCAGAACTTATCAATAATGCGTTCATCATCTCCTTTAATGAACGATTCTTTCTTTCTGCAATCCCATTGGATTGGGGCGTGTAAGGGGCAGTTGTTTGATAAATAATTCCATATTTTAAACATATTTGTTCAAAAGGAGATTCATATTCACCACCCCTATCACTTCTTATCATTTTGATTTTCTTATTAAGTTGCATTTCAACTTCATTTTTGTATTGCTTGAATGCGTCTATTGCTTCATCTTTTCTATTAAGTAAGTAAACATAGCAATATCGAGTACTATCGTCAATAAAAAGTTATGAAATACTTTTTTCCACCGCGAGATGGTATTGACTTGTCACAAATATCTGTGTGAATTAAGTCTAAAGGATTTGAATTCCTTTCAACCGACTTATAAGGATGTTTAACATACTTAGATTCCACACATACTTGACATTTTGATTTGTCACATTCAAACTTGGGCAATACTTTCAAATTAATCATTTTCCGTAAGGTTTTATAATTGACATGACCCAAACGTATATGCTATAATTCATTTGACTCAAGTAAGTAAGACGAAGCTGAAATTTTATTATTATTTTCAACAACCATTACATTCAGCTTGAAAAGACCCTCAATGAGGTAACCTTTTCCTACAAACATTTCATTCTTACTTACAACCTTATCGGAAACAAAAACACATTTAAAACCATTTTTAACAAGAAGTCCAGTAGAGACTAAATTCTTCCTAATCTCGGGAACATGAAGGACGTTGTTCAAAGTCACCACTTTGCCGGAAGTCATTTTGAGAAATATCTTTCCACATCCTTCAATCTTGGCCTTTGAGCATTTCCCATAGAAATCGTCTCATCGGGTCCAACAGGAGCATAAGTAGCAAAAGCTTCTCTAACAGCACAAACATGGCGAGTGGCTCCAGAATCTATCCACCACTCTTTAGGATTGCCTACCAAGTTGCATTCGGAAAGCATGGCACATAAGTCATCAACATCATCATGCTTTTCAACCATGTTTGCTTGACCCTTCTTCTTGTCCTTCTTCGGAGCAAGACACTCCGTAGATTTGTGTCTGGTTTTTCCACAGTTGTAGCAGTTTCCACTGAACCGCTTCTTGCTTGGGTTGTATTTCGGTCCAAAAGCCTTCTTCCTCTTTTTGTTCTCTTCAACAATATTTGCTCCCATTATTGTTGAGTTTCCACGGCCTCTCTTTTCAGCAGCTTTGTTGTCCTCTTCGATTCTCAACCGAACAATGAGATCTTCAAGGGACATCTCCTTGCGTTTGTGTTTCAAGTAGTTTTTGAAGTCCTTCCACAAAGGAGGCAACTTCTCAATCATCGCTGCTACTTGAAATGCTTCATTGATGACAAGACCTTCAATGAAATTTCTGTTAGTAAATATACTAAGATTACTACTTTCAACATCAATATTAATTTGATATATACCTTCAGCAAGGAGATCGTGAATAATCACTTGCAATTCCTGGACATGGGTAATAACAGACTTGCTATCTACCATTTTGTAGTCCAAAAACTTTGCAGCAACAAACTTTTTCAACCCGGCATCTTCGGTTTTGTATTTCTTTTCAATCGCAGTCCACAGTTCCTTTGACGTTTCCACGCCATTGTAGACGTTATACAAAGCATCCTCCAGCCCGCTTAGAATATAGTTCTTGCACAAAAAATCTGAATGCTTCCACGCCTCAATCACGAGAAAGCATTCAGTTTCTGGAGTTTCATTGGACAGCACAGGAACATCTTCCTTGATGAACTTCTGGAGACTTAAAGTAGTCAAATAGAAAAACATCTTTTGCTGCCAGCGCTTGAAATCAATCCCGGAAAATTTTTCGGGTTTCTCCGCCGGTGCCAATGCTACCGGTGTCGTTCGGCTTGTTGAGGCATTGGCAGTCACCATTGGAACAGCTTGGTTCTCATTCTCATTAGTCATTTCTGTAAAAGAATGACACAAACGTTAAAATCACGTAGATTTTAATAGAGTACAAAACCACAAAGGTTTTACTCTTCCAGAAACAGTAAGTACAAATACAGAAAATATATTAAATTCCTTAAGCTTGTTAGTTGACTGTATTTGTAAAATAATTCTGGAAATATAAATGAATATAAACAGAAATGAACATAAACAGAAATGTTAGAAAACCAATTCGAGCCCACTAAATTCACAGTGTTTCCTTAAGGAATTTAATCCCCTCCTAGTACCCAAGGTTATGGATTATTTCCACCCAGGATAGAACGAATTACACACTGGTGTAGTGGTACTTCAAACCCCAGTGTTTCAGCGAACACAAAGTTCCGTAGCAAATCACACTTACTTTTTACTTTGTTTGATGCTAAAAGTATGCAGAAGAAGGAGAGAAAACTCAGAAAATCGTAGTGAAATTCTGAGCAGAATAGTGTTGTATTTATAGCTAAAGTTGGGCTGAAATCTGAAGATGCCATTACATAAATGGCCATTTACTAAAAACGGATTGGATTTAATATTAATATTCTGTTATTAAACCAAATATTTAATAACATTTCTGTTAATATTTTACTATTAACAAATAAATTTGGTCCAAAAAGTTACTCAATCAATTGATCATTTGACCAACCGAGCGAGCGACGACGACGACGGCGCGAGGCTTGCCTTCTTCTCAACTCTTTAAGAGCTAGAAGAAGAGCAATTGCTTATATACCCATAAAAAACCTCTTTCTCTTCCAATATGGGACAATGCCCATTTGCCAAGGGGGGGAACTTAAAATTTCACTCAAAAATTTTATTTCCCTCCATTTCCCATTCACCCTCTTTTAAGTATTTAATATATTAATTAAATACATCCAAAACCCAACAGAAATAAAGTGAAGATGAGACTGAAGAGTGAAAGAAAGAAGCTGAGAAATGCGCGTGAGGCGGAGAAACTGAGAAAGAATAAGGAAATCAAAGAGTGAACTATGAATTATGAAACCCTAGTACGTATATACTTAAGGGCAAACTAGTAAATTAGTTCATCCTTATTGGGTTATCGATTTTACCCAATAACAGAATTGCCAAACCGGGCCCGAACCGATAACCCAATAAAAAAAAATTTAACCCGTTACCGAACCGTTAACTCAATAACCCAATACCGATAACCCAATAAATAATTAACGGTTCGGGTTATTGGTTTTACCCGATATATGCCCACCCCTACTCTGGGACTTCCATACAATGCTCATCACCCGACTTACCTTAGGGGTCGTTTGGCAGTTTGTTACAGGGTAAATTATTCATGTTATATGAGTAACATAACTAATACCATATTTGGTAGCCTTTAGTTGCTTTATACAAAAGTCAGCATAGCTATTATGTTTGATTGCTTTTTCCATTAGGGGTATTAGTAATACATGGATAAATTATACAACGAAGTTATATATTATTTATGCAAGGTAGAACGTGGAATAAGTAATACATGTATTAGTAATATACATGGATTAAACAATCAAATGAGCAAAATAACATTTATATTTATTTTAATTACACATTATATTACTAAAGTAAAGTGAACATTTAACAAATAATAATCTCTACATTTTAATCCATAAATTACTAATTCATGCATAACAAAATTCTGCATAACTAATTCCTACATAACTAAATCCCGCATAACTAATCCTTACATAACAAATCCCTATATTAGTACTACCTGTAGTTTAACTCTAACTAGCAACCAAGCGACCCCTTAGTCTCTTGCAAAGTTGTAAATTCAAATTCCATGGTTGGTAAATTTTTTATGTGTGCTTTAGAAAATACTTTTAAAATGATAGGCTGCCAAGTAGGCACAAAGCATTAATTAGAAGCATGTTCAAGAGGGATGATAATAAAAATGTGAAGTAGTGAACTCCCTTGAATGAGTGGACTCTCTTGTAGTTATTGTTACTAAGTATTAACATGCTGAAGGATAAAAAGGCAAACAATTTTAAGATTATGATAAAAATTGACAAATGATGTACAAGCTGACTAATGTCAATCTATAGCTAAAAGCTTTTTAGATGATATTAGAACCCCAAGGTACTTAAAGGGAGCATGCCTCTGTTGTACCTGTTATTTCAGATTGGTTTAAGTTATACATAATGTAAATATTTTTAATATCCGAGTGTTGTTAAGCTATAGCATGTTAACTAATATCAGGTTATCAATTAATGCTTATCTTAAAATTTTGACATGTAATTACATCCTTTTTAAGTGAATTGATTATATAAATATAGTTTATGTTGTCAATTCATTGAACGTTACTATCAAATCATATGTATGCAGTTGCAAAACTAGATCAAGTTCACCATCAGCCTCCAAGGTGCATCAATCACCTATAACGTTTAATCACCTCTATTGCACGTCAACCACCACCAACAACCACCTTATAAACCACCTATAACGATTAATCACATTTACCGCGCGTCAACCAGCGCCAACAACTACCTTTATAGTCAGCAACCGCAACACAATTTTTTTTTTTAGTCAATATGAAAAAGATTTTGTTCAACCAAGTATAAACTTTATATATAGCTAGTTCCTTATTACTTTTGAACTAGTATCTATATATAGAGTTTTCCTATCCACCCATCTATCTAGCTAGTATGTCCTACAGAATAATTAAATTTAACACAGGCAAATAAAATTTTGCTTGACAGAGAAGCTATTATGACTCTAGTATCTTTCTTCAAGCTGGAGGACAGTTATTTTTTTTTTTTTAAGTAAAAACGGGAATTACATTCCTAAAACAAAAGATTACAGTCATTACATAGTCCCTAAGGATATTACCATTGTCCAAAGCGGCAAGGCTATTACAAACTGAGGTAGGAAGATATTTAGTACTACTACTAAGTACTAACTCCTTACTTGTTCCTATCAAGTTCTAGTTCAACAAAAGGAGGTGGACAAGCAAGGTAACAACATTTAGCTGCTTTGAAGTGGTTTACAACTTCCTTTGCTAGGAAGTGTGCCACTCTATTTCTCTCTCTGAAGTTATGCCTGAGAACTGAAAGCTTCAGCCGGTACATTAACAACCTGCAGTCAAGAAGAATGTTAGAAAAATATTGGTTGTCTTCATTCATGAGTTTGATGATTTCTGTGGAGTGTTTCAATCACTACTAGAATTCCTGCATAAAGCGACCAAAATTTAGCGATCAAAGTTGGTTTGCCAAGAAAAGCGACCAAAGTTGGTCGCTAAACTGGTGAAAATAATAAAATAATAATTTTAAATAAATTAGCGACCAACGTTGGTCGCAACTTGGTCGAAAATTTTGTCAAACTGTTGACCGGACTGGTCAGACTTGCTTGGTCAAAGAATTACTCATATTAGCGACCAATGTTGGTCGTTTCATGGGACCCACTTATTAAATTTTAATAATTATAACATTATTTTTAAAAAATAACAAAATATAAATAAAAAAAATTTAAAATTAGCGACCAAAGTTGGTCGCTATATAAAGAGAAAACAGGTTGAGACCAACTTTGGTCGCTAATTTAGGACCCAGTTATGAAATTTTAATAATTATAATTTTGTTTAAAAAAAAATATAAAATATAAATAAATATAATTCAACTTTAGCGACCAATGTTGGTCGCTCAGTAGAGTATAGACCAACTTTGGTCGCTAATCTGGGACCCGGTTAATATTTTAAATATAATAAAAAAAGATAAATAAATCTGATTTAAGTTTAGCGTCCAACTTGGGTCGCTAATTTAAAATTATGTATGTTTAGCGACCAAAGTTGGTCGCTATTTAGGTCAACAAAGGTCAAAATTAAAAATCACTTTTGTATTTAGTAAATAAAGAATATAAATGTTAGCCGTTAACACTTTTGTAATACAAGGGATGAATAGTACTACGAAGCGTGCGTGTGTGTCTATATATATATATATATATATATATATATATATATATATATTACGCTATACTATGCACTAAGTATAAGCGTATTAAGTAATATTATATCGAATATGGCTTATATATATGTAATATATATACTTACGTTGTACTATGCACTAAGTATAAGCTGTATTAGGTAATATTATATCGAATGTAGCTTATATATAATAACAATATCTATATGCTATACTATGCACTAAGTATAACGTACTTAGGTAATATTAATATCACATGTCAGCTTATATAATATATATATATATATATATGTATATAATATATATAGTATATATATTATATAATAATATACTTATGCTATAGTATGCACTAAGTATAAGCGTATTAGGTAATATTATATCGAATATATATATACTTATGCTATACTATGCACTAAGTATAAGCGTATTAGGTAATATTATATCGAATATGGCTTATATATAATGTAATATATATACTACGTTGTACTATGCACTAAGTATAAGCGTATTAGGTAACTATTATACGCGAATTATGCTATATATTTAATAATATACTTACGCTGTAACTATGCACACTAAGTCATATACGTCGTACTAGGTAATATTATATCGACTATATTGTATATATATGTAATTATATATTACGTTACGTATACTATGCACTAAGTATTAAAAAGCGTATTAGGTAATATTATATCGAATATGGTTATATATATGTAATATATAACTTACGTCTGTTATAATGAACTAAGTATAAGCCGTATTAGGTAATATTATATCGAATATGGCTTATATATATGTAATTATATACTACGCTGTACTATGCACTAAGTATAAGCGTATCAGGTAATATTATATCGAATATGGCTTATATATATGTAATTATATACTTACGTCTGTACTAGCACTAAGTATAAGCAGTATCAGGTAATATTATATCGAATATGGCTTATATATGTAATATTATACTTACGCTGTACTATGCACTAAGTATAAGCGTATTAGTAATATTATATCGAATATAGCTTATATATGTAATATTATACTTACGCTGTACATGCACTAAGTATAAGCGTATTAGGTAATATTATATCGAATATGGCTTATATGATATTGTAATATATATACTTACGCTGTACTATGCACTAAGTATAAGCGTATCAGGTAATATTATATCAATATGCTTATATATATGTGATATATAATACTTACTGTACTATGCAACTAAGTATAAGCGTATTAGGTAATGATATATCGAATATGGCTTATATATATGTGATATATTTACTTACGCTGTACTATGCACTAAGTATAAGCGTATTAGGTAAATTATATCGAATATGCTTATATATATGTAATATATATACTTACGCTGTACTATGCACAAGTATAAGCGTATTAGGTAATATTATTATTCGAATATGGCTTATATATATGTTAATATATATACTTACGCTGTTACTATGCACTAAGTATAGCCGTGTATTAGGTAATATTATATCGATAGTGCTTATATATATTGAATATATATACTTAGCTGTACTATGCACTAATTTATAAGCGTATAGTAATATTATATCGAATATGCTTATATATATGTGATATATTAATACTACCTTACTATGCTAAGTATAGAGCTATTAGGTAATATTATATCGAATATCATATATCTACATATATATACTATACACTTAGTATTTATATAATAGTATACACTATACACAGATATATATATATTATATATATATATATATATATATAGTATATATAAGTGTGTATGTGTATCTGTATATATGTTATGTATATATATGATACTATACACTATACACTTATATATTATGTATTACACACACACACTATTACATTTAGTTTAAAATGAATTTTTAAAATCCTAAAATTTATTTTTAAATTAAACTTAAAATAATTTTTTTTTGCTTATATATGGCGACCAACTTTGCGTCGCCATTTTGGTCAAACGGTCAGAAAATAGCGACCATGTTTGGTCGCTAATGTTGGTCAAATTAATAAAACCTATATGCTACCAAGAATAGCGACCAAAGTTGGTCGCTATTTTTTAATCCAGAGTTCAAAATCGGGTTGCCCTACCAAAAATGTTATTTTCTTACAAAAAAATTTCCCAAACTCTCTCTCCACATAATTCCCTTACATAAATCAATCCCCCACCCCTTGCCACTGTCGTCGGAGCTGCTACAGTGGGGTGTGGGTTCAAGGTGGTGATGGCAACCAAGATGGAGATATTGATTATTATGGTGTGCTCAAAGAAATAATAGAACTAGAATATACAGGTTGGCCAAATAAGAAATTGATACTCTTTAGATGTAAGTGGTTTGACCCACATCCAACAAGAGGTACAAGAGTACACAATCATAACAACATAATTGAGGTTAATCATACGAGGGAGTATGATCGCTATATGATCCTTTCATAATTGCACATAATGTTAGGCAAGTGTATTATGCTCCTTATCCATTGCGGCGGAATAAGGCTGATTGGTGGGTTGTAATGAAAACTAAGCCTGTGGGAGGGTAGAAGTTGAGAATGTGTTAGATGTTGCATATCAAAACGATATCTCCAGTGTTCACCAATAGTGGACGAAGTTTTAGAAAATGATTTGGAACATCCTGAACACATATTGAAGAAGTTGATATGGATGAAGTAAGAATTATAGAAACGAGGAAGAAGAATCAACTGATGAAGCTCAAACTAGTGAGGAAGAAGAATTCTCGACGAGGAACTATACGTCGATCAGCTTTAAAAAGCTGGTTTCTTTAATAACTCATGTTATAGCTAGTTTTCTTTATATGTTTCAATCTAACTTTGTATTATGTCATGCAGATGTCAGGCAAGGGTCGAGGTAACAGTGATCCTACTGGTTCTCGGGGTAGAGAAAAGCCTAGGAAACAAAAGACGAGGGTAGAAGGTACTACTCAATCCGTTCCTGCCTCTTCACAGATCATGTGCCTATGCCTGTGCCTGGCCTCCACCCAGGGCTATTCTGAGCTGCCAGCGCATGTCCAGCCCTACACCTTCGTACAGACGCCAGGTCTTTCTTCACAGGGCCATAGGACTGTACGACCTACATACAGTCCACCTGTCTCACATCCACATAGATCGCATCCATCAGCAGCTCATGGATCGCATCGATCCATGTCACATCCACATGGATCACAGCCATCCGTGTCACAGCCACTCGTGTCACAGCTATCTGTGTCTCATCCACTTGCGGCCCATACAGCTGTGTCGCACTCACATGGCTCGCAGTCCCAGGGCTCGCAGCCATCTTCATTCTGGGACTCCATCTATTGCAGGCCTTCGCCTGCGAGTTACTAAGCTCTGACCCCCTACACCTTCCACACATGCCTCCAATGTACATGCTTCGGACAATGATGCTGCTAATGATGAGGAGGTGCATTATGATGAATAAGGCAGGATCATCACAGTCCCTGAGGGTGACGGGTGAGAGTTATTTGTTATTTTAACTTTTTTTGTTTAGTACAGTTTTACTAAGATATTAATGTGTTTTTTTTAATAAAATTGCAGGTTGATCCCTAGTAATGTTACTACAAGGATCATCACCAAAGCCACCAGAAAGCTTTATGATGGTCCTTATGCGACTTGGAGTGAATTCCCATTTGCTCTCAAGGAGGCAATCTTCAATCAATTTAAGGTATAGATATTCTTTAAGCAGTTATAATCATTTATTAGCTTTTAGCTAATATTATATTATAAGCAGTTAAGCACTTAACTTTTGAATAATTATTAGCTAATAAAAGCTAGTATAATATATCGAATATAGCTTTTATGATTATTCCAAATAATACTTGACTTTTAAATACAGAGCAAGTGTGTATGGAACACCGCTATAGCGCGGAAGTGGCTGCAAACTTCCATCTCAAAGCTCGAAAGCGGTTGTCCCATTGTTTCTCCAAAGCTAGGCAGTTGAACCGAAGCTGGCTGGATGCTTCAGGATTATGGGATGATTTGCAAAGGCAATGGCTTACAGCAGAGTTTCTTAGAGAAGAGATCGAAAAAGGAAAGAAAGCCCGGGGCATCTGAGAAAGGAGGATCCTTGCACACTGGAGGTGCGGTCAGCCTAGGGATGATAAAAACGAAAAATGGACGTAATTGCTTAATTTATTTTAATTTTCTTACTATATGTATTCTGTTTATTAACTAAAATTTATGAGTTTTCAGGAAAAAAATTTGGGGCGTCCGATGACCAAGATGAGCTCTTCAGGAGGACTCATATTTGTGAAGAAGAAGAAAGAGACGGACCAAGAAAGGTGGGTCCGAGGCCGAGCCTCGACTGTACATGTAAGTTTTCACTTTTCATTTAAGAATTTTGATTTACTTTATATAAATTTGGAAATAGTAATTCACATATATATTTTTCTTATTAGGGTCGCTTCACAGCTGAATGGGAGCAATTCATACGCAGTCAGCCACCTAATGAGTCCGGCGGCCAATCCAACTATCGGACGAGGATACTGAGAGAATGTGACGCAGGCTGCTGGCGGTCCAAAAGGGAAAGGTATACGGGCTCCTAATAGAAATTCCATCGCTATAAGTCTGGAATGCAAGGAATAGGGACTTCCTCCCAAGCCAGGCAACTTGATGGGGAGAGCCTCTCCTCTATGCGGGAGATTGTGGCAAAGCTCACATCCGAGCTAGAAGCCGCCAAGGAGAGAGAAAGGCTTAGAGATATGCAGTACTCTGGCATGCAAGCTCAGTGCAAGGGCATGCAAGAGCAGATCAAAACTCTCCTAGCTTCTGGCAATTTTCCAATTCCCCGGTCTCGTGAGTCATCGCCAGAGGCTCGCCTTCCCCGTGCTCATTCCTCCCGTCCTCCCCGTGGTCATTCTTCCCATCATCGACAAATAGCCCATTCTAGATACCGTCATGGTGAAGAAAGTTCATCAGACGGTGATGATAATGATGTAGAGAACAATCTTTGAACTTATTAGTTTATGCTAGACAAATACAATTGGTTTTCGAATGGTTCTGTAATAACATTTAACTTATTAGTTTGCTAATTAGCTTAAAGTATAAAGTTCTATTGAACTTTATACTTTGTTCGTTATAATTGTTGTTGTTGTTGTTGTTGCTTGTTGTTGCTGTTATTGGCATATTTGCCTATTTAGGAATTTTGGTAAGCTGGCAGGTGGTGTAGCTGCCAAAAGAGGCAGTTCCTGCCAGCAATATACCAAGAAAAGCGACCAACTTTGGTCGCTATTTGGTCGTTTTCTATTAAAAAAAAATAATTTTCTGTGAAATAGCGACCAAGGTTGGTCGCTATTTAACCCAGATTTCCCAAAAAGCGACCAAGATTGGTCGCTATTTACCAGAAAATTAACAATTTCTGGAAATATGGCGACCAGGGTTGGTCGCTTATTAATAAATAAAAAAATTAATTCATGTATTTAGCGACCAACTTTGGTCGCTTATTTAAAAAAAATAATTAAAAAATTTATAGTATAGCGACCAACATTGGTCGCAATTTTCCAGATTTTAAAATATAATATTTCGTATGCAGACCAAAGTTGGTCGCTACTTTATAATTAATAATAAATAAAAAAAATGAAATTTACACAAATGAGACTAACTTTGGTCGCAAAATTTATAATATTAAAATAATATTAGCGACCAAAGTTGGTCGCCAGTGTCTTTACCGGAATATTTGGTCCTTTGACTTTAGAGACCAAAGTTGGTCGCTAATTAGTGACCAACTTTGGTCCCTAAGGTAAAGGGACCAGCTTAATATCGACCAGGCACGTTTGGTCGCTTTTTGGTCGCTTTTTGGCCAATAAGTGACCAACACTGATCGCTTTTTGTGTTCGTTTTTTTCCGGATTTCTAGTAGTGAATTTCCATTTTGAGAAAATTCATCTCTCTTGTATCACGACCCGGAATTCCCACCGTCGGGACCGTGATGGCGCCTAATAATATTTCACTTGCTAGGCAAGCCAACGTTAGAGATTATTATGCCCTATTCTTAAACCATTCAATGATTAACAACAATTAAGCCATAACAAGTTATAAGAGTGCGGAAATCCATAACAACCTTAATATCTATACACAACTACCTAGAATCTGGTGTCATAATTCACGAACGTCTAAGATTAACTACAAGTAACTGGCTGAAAGAAAGTACAATTGTTTTCGAATTAAAAGAAACAGTAAACTGAAACAGCTAGAAGGGGACTCCAGGGTCTGCGAATGCCGGCAGATCTACCTTGGGTCTCCAGTGGATTAAGTCAACAGCTAGTCTCAAGATCAGCTCAGATCGACACCAAAATCTGCACAGGAACTGCAGAGTGCAGTATCAGTACAATCGACCCCATGTACTGGTAAGTGTCGAGCCTAACCTCGGCGAAGTAGTGACGAGGCTAAGACAAGACACCCACAAACAACCTGTGCAGTATAACAATACATATACCAATAACAGCAGTAAAGGAAGAACAAGACAAGCAATATTGGGAAGGGGACATGTTGCGGGGATCACAAGGTAAAGTATCAAAACAGTGATAAAGACTTGATCTAGATAGATCAAGTAAAAGTAGTAAAGGAAACCGCACGGCATCACCCTTCGTGCTTTTACTCTCAATCTCACCATATGAAACAATAGAAACGGCACGACATCACCCTTCGTGCATTAACTCTCTCATAACATGGCACGGCATTACCCTTCGTGCTTTTACACTCACAAAACATGGCACGGCGTCACCCGTCGTGCTTTTTCACTCTCCCTAACCAAAACAAGAAACAATAACGACAGGGAAAACAATAACAAATTTTATTTCAGCATTTGATTCCACAATATCAACCTCATCATTGAGTCAATACTCAATCAATACCAAAGTCCATAAACATGATAAGAGTGCTCAACATAATAAGTAGCTAGTCTAAACAAGGATAGTATAATCAAAGAAAGCAATAATCACAAGATTAGGACCCACTCGCATGCTATAACTTGACAACAACACATAGGTACACGTCACCTCTCCTATATGTTGTACCTAACATTCAAACATGTAGCAAGTAGGCAAATAAGACCTAATCCATCAAGCCAAGGTTAACCACGACACTTATCTTGCTCCAACGGCCAACTCAAAGCTCAACCACCGCCTTTCCCTTCACTCAAGCCTCCGGACCAACAGAATCTTGCAAATTACCAACCAAATGATTTAATTTAAGCCTTAGGAACTACCCACGATAGAAAAGGATTAAATTTAGGCCATTTTGAAAAAGTCAACACCAGGGCCCAGTTGGTCCAAATTCGAAATTCGGACCAAAACACAATTACTCATTCACCCCCGATCCCGAATATATAATTGGTTTTGGAAGCCGACCTCAGTTAAAGGTCTAAATCCCTGAATTTCGAAATTCCTAGTTTCTACCCAAAAATCCCCAACTCCACCATGAAAACCTTAGATTATAGGTTGAAATCTTGTAAACTGAAGTGAAAGATTGAAATACGTTAGTTTAGAATCACTTACCTATGATTTGGGGAAGAAAGGTTCTCTAGAAAATCGCCTCTTGTGTTTTAGGTTTTTAAAATTTGAAGAATGGGAGAAAAATCCTGTCTAAGTCTCTTTTCATCAGTTGCAGATGTCGCAAATGCGACCTGGGCTTCGCAAATGCGAAACCCCCAAATGCGAGAAAAGTATCGCAAATGCGAACCCCTCGCATCTTTGGTGCCTTCGCAAATGCGAACAATTTGTTCGCAACTGCGAACATGAAATCATCGCAAATGCGACAGAAATCTCGCAAATGCGAGAATCCCAGTCCCAGCCCATGCTTGCAAATGCGAAGGTTCTTCGCAAATGCGAGGCTCGCATTTGCGAGCCAGACCTCGCTAATGCAAAGTCTGCAGACCTGAAGCACACTAGCTATGATTACTAAGTTCAATTCACTCCGTAGCCTATCTGAAACTCACCTGAGCCCTCAGGGCTGCAAACCAAACATGCACACAAGTCTAAAAATATCATACGAACTTGCCCGCGCGATCAAATCGCCAAAATAACACCTAGAACTACGAATTTAGCACTAAATCAAATGACATTCTTAAGAACACTTTAAAATTTCTATTTTCTCAACCGGACATCCGAATCACGTCAAACAAACTCCGTTTCTCACCAAATTTTACAAATAAGTTATAAATATTATATTGGACCTATACCGGGCTCCGGAACCAAAATACGGACCCGGTATCAACAAAGCCAAACATCAAACAATTCTTTAGATCTATTAGATTTTCAAACTTTTAATTTTCAACAAAAATTTATAACTCGAGCTAGGGACCTCGGAATTCGATTCCGGGCATACGCCCAGGTCCCATATTTCATTACGGACCCACCGGAACTGTCAAAATACGGGTCCGGATCCGTTTACTCAAAACGTTGACCGAAGTCAACTAAAATCAACTTTTAAGGTAAAAATTCTTATTTTTATCAACTTTCAACATAATAGCTTTCCGGAAATACGCCCGGACTGCCCACGCTAATCGAGAAGGGTAAAAATGAGATTTTTAAGGTTTAAAAGCGCAAAATCGAGTTCTAAAACATAAGATGACCTTTTGGGTCATCACATCTTGTTTCTTTAGTCTATGACTAATTTCTTTAACGGCAACAAAAACATTAAATATATAGTTTTTAGAATATTCTAACAAGTTAAGTTTTTCTCTTATATATTTTTTTATAATGTATATTTATAATTCTTTTAAAATTATACACATACTTTACTTTTTAATGTTAATTTATGCTTCTATTTTATACACGGTTTTATGTTGAGAAAACTAATAACGTCAAACTATTCAATGCTCATATCTAGAGACAACATCTTAATAATTAAATTTGTATTGAGATTCAAATATCATAATCTTATTATTAAAAACAACTGAAGTGTTTGATAACTTCATATCGTTTAAAGGAAAAAAGGTGAATAAAACTCTAACGTAGGCTTGCCTAGCGAGTGCGATGTTAGGCGTCATTACGGTCCCGATGGTTGGAATTTCGGGTCGTGACAACCTTAGATTCTAGGTTGAAATATTGTAAAATGAAGTGAAAGATTGAAAGAAACTAGTTTAGAATCACTTACCTATGATTTGAGGAAGAATAAAATAAGGTTTTAAAAGCCTCGGGACACGGAAGTCGAATTCTAAAACATAATATGATCACACTCACAATATTTATGGTTACCCCTATTTGGAGAGTAGTTGTCATATTTCAAATTTGATTCTACCTACCTATATTTCTAGATCTAGAAACTCAATCTATGCCTTCTTAGGTTACTCTCAATTAACCTCATAAAATTGAGCAACAAAATCAATTTCTTACCATTTTCTCAAGATATGCTAAATTTTCAAGATTCATAAATTTCCTATTACAATAATATGAATTTTGAATCTTACATTTGGTAACAACATTATGAAGACAATCTATTTAAAGGGCTTTCTTCTCTTGCAAGAGGCCAGTCACATAGCAAACTAAAGAAAAAAGGTACTTTATTCTTAATTTGCTCTAGTTTCTAATCAATGGCTTCTCGAAAACGAGGTTCTAGTTCAATGTGAGTTTCTTTTCCATTTTCATTTTTTTTTTCTTCTTTTCTTGTTATTTATTTTACTGTCTTCAATAAGTTTTTATGGTGCTTTCAATTTTTAGCGAAAGGAGGAATGAAATCGAGGCACTTAAACTCGAAAATGAAATGCTCCGCTTGGAAAACAAATTGCTAAGTGAAAGGAAGAAGAATCTACTATGCTCTACATGTAGAGAACGTGAAAAACAAGAGAAAATCATTGAACAAGTGCTCAAGGAGATAGACCAAGTGAAAACAGAGGTCAACTTTCATCTCATTAATATTCTTTTTTTTATTATAAATAAAAAGTTTTGAAATGCTATGTACTTTATCCGTCTTTTTCTTTTGCAGTATGAAAAGCTACCGAGTTCTGGCCCTAGAAATTCCCAGTGAGATTAAATAATGAAAAAGTTGCATATTCCTGAGATAAAATTGTTGTAGCTCTCTCATTCTGGAGGAGCAATTTAAACTCTTATAATTTACCTAATTATCTTCAAATTTTAGTGGTATTGTAATGCCCATTTTCATATTCAAAAAAAAGGAAGAAAAAAATTGCTATGAGATTTCTTATACCCTACCTTTGTTTTCATGAAATAAGTCTGTAGCTATATACAGAGGCGGACCCAGGATTTGAGCGCAGCGGGAGCACTGCTATCTTCGACATAGATATGTCAGCTAAAAACGATAAAATTTGGCGCACTAACTCCTTGAAAACTTAATGAATATGAGTCAGTGACCGAAAGGATGTTCAAAAATATAAAAAAAAACTTAGTCAAATAAGATCAAGATAAAGGTCTATTGAGCAATCCAAGCAGAGTCTCAGTCACTGTCGTTGAATCGATAGATGTTTGCTACTTTGCCAAAGTGATCCTTGAAAGCAGAAGGGTTTTTGGATTTTTTAATTACTGTTTTTGGGGAAATTTTTGGTCAATTACTTAATTTTATACATGTCAAGAAAGTGATAATGCTTATAAACTTAGATATAAGGATAAAGAAGGTGATTGGCTTTTTGTTAATGGAATATCTTATATGTATTAGTACTAAATTATTGTTCATTAACTTAGAAAAGATAAAGAAAAACAAACAAGTTGACCACTAAATACATGATACTACACTATGTTGAATTGAAAGATAAAAACAAATAAAAAAAGATAACTGGTGTCGGGTCTCGAACCCATGTCTTCTAGTGAGAGAGGACATAATGCAACTTGTAAAACAAACGGAGCAGTTCAACTTTTCTGCTTGAGGGGCACATCAAAATAATTTGAGGGGTCCTTGATGTATATACACAATTTTTACCGAGGCTAGCGGGTTCTGACGACCACTCTCATCTCCATGTAGGTCCGCCTCTGGCTATATAAAGCTATGAAAAATTAGATGTACGAAAATTAATATATCTTGTATTTGGAATTTAAGGTAGTACGCTTAAATAGACATATATAAATAAAGATATTCTTGCTAATTTTACGTGCTAAAATACAGCACTAGCGTCTTGAGCCGTTAGTTTCAAACAGTTGACTAATTATCACGTCAAATAGTAGAAACTTTTCCGTATTTGATTCTCATGCGCCTTGCAAAACCAGACAAACTATTAACATGCATGGTCGAAAATTTTCGCTTTAAGGCAATTTTACTAACAAATTCGACAATTTTAAGAGTATCAACCATACCTTAATTTGCACAATAGATTTAGGTTAAACACATTGACAATGAAAATTTTCTTAACAACATCATTATTGTCTAAGCCATTATAGCATGTTAGCTAGTAATTTTTATCAGGTTATCAGTTAATGTTTATCATAAAAATTTACATGTAATTACCTTACATTAGTATATAAATAATTTTATATTATTAATGCATTGAACTTATACTATAAAATCATATGTAGTTGCGAAACTAATGTCAGGTTCGACTTAGTACGATAAGAAAAAAAGAAATGGATGAAAAAGATCTAGGCTTTTGAATTTAGGCCAATTTACGGGCTCGATGAAGATGAGAATCAAAGAGACAAATTATCATTTTCTTTTCTTTATTGTGTAATTATCTACACTGTTTTCATTATCCTTGGAATAAAGTCAAAAAAATCTACTAATTTATGGAGTATGGTCGAGCAGAAACTTGGATCCCAATGTAACAAAAGGTAAGAGATTTGTGGTCACTTGTTACAAAAGTATGATTCCATTTCTTGCACTCAACCCACAGTTATGACCAGGTTCAATCTGATGACCAAAATGCATTTACCTTTTTTGCAATCGTGTCAGAAAGGATATTACTATCTTAAAATTACACATGTAGCCACATGAATTTTATTCTTTGGCTTCTCTATAAATAGGTTAATTTTTTCTAATCCACAGAGCAGCATATCATTTCCTATCAACTAGCAATTGAAGACTAGTAATAAAAAAAGGTGAGGTTCCCCCTAGAGTTCTCCTGAATCACTTCATTGGGATTTCAAAAATGCCTACTGAAGTGTTTGGCGGAACTCTGGGAGCCACCTGACATCAAAATTATCTTAAGTTTATTATTTTGGAGTTCAAAATAATTCGTATCTGAAGTGAGCTAGTTAGTACTCCATGCTATTGATCAGGCTCCTGTATTTTTCTTGAATTTTGTTGTTATTTGTCCCTAGCTATGGAAACTAAACTGATTTCTTTGTTTCTTAACAATTCTTTTAGCTACGTCTTATAAGCATGGGGAAAACTAAAATCTATTACTTTGAAGGTGTTCTTTTATCCTCCTTCCCAAAGTAATATTATATATGCGTGCACAGGCCAAGATAGAAAGAAGCCTTGGCGTAACTGGTAAAGTTGCTGCCAAGTGACCTGGAGGTCATCAAGCCGTGGAAATAAACTCTTGCAGAAATGCAGATTAAGGATGCATACAATAGGCCCTTGTGGTCCGGATCTTCCCCGGACCCGGTGCATAGCGGGAGATTAGTGCCTCGGCTGCACAGGCCAAGATAATAATCGAAAACAAGAGGTTTCCATTAGGTGAAGGATCAGTTCACATAATATCCAAACTTTCTATGGGCACGCAAGAATTGTGCGGAAGCTCGTCTTAGCTTCTATTATATATTATAGTAGAAAACTTCATTATTACAATCTTATCATAACATGAAAATGCAATAATTTCTATCCATGCTTGATTGGGCACCAATGGAGAAGGCAATGGATGAATTTAGCCTTGTCCAAGTGTCACGACCCAAATCCTAGCTTGTCGTGATGGCGCCTATCGTGGTACTAGACAAGCCGACATTTCAAAAATACCTCTGACATTTAACAGAAAATGAATTAAGAAATTTTAAATAGCCAGAGTTTTCATAAAAACGGGACAAAGACCAAAAACACAAATGTGGAAAACAACTCCCAAATCGGGGTGTCACTGAGCTCATGAGCATCTATACATCACCAGTCTAGAAAAAAAAGAAATGTCTACGAAAGTCTGGATCAAAATACAAGTAAAGCAAAGATAAAGAAGGAGAAACAAGGACTGCGAATGCCGGGCAGCTACCTCGTAGTCTCCAAAGATCAACTGTGCACGATATCAACGCCCACCGTGTCCGGAAACACCTGGATCTGCACACGAAGTGCAGGGTGTAGCATGAGTACAACCAACTCAGTATGTAACAATAATAAATAATGAACTGAAAGATAGTGACGAGCTACACAGTTATAGTTCATTTTCAGTAATCTCAACAAGAAAGTAGACATGCTTTCAAATTCGGCAATGCAAATCAAATCAGTTCATACATGCCAAGTTCAAGTAAAAACCGGATACAATATCTCCTAGAAGTTTCAAAACAGTGACATATAGCAACTATGTGCAACAACAATGAAAGCAGATACAGCCTCTCAGGGCAACAACCACTTAGTCTTTCTCAATAGCTCATCACTCGGTTCTCAGCCCTCAACACTCACACTCAATAGGTACTTGCGCTCACTAGGGTGTACAGACTCCGGAGGCTCCCACAGCCCAAGCGCTATATCCGCACGGACAATTCACATGCTGCACGGACAACTCACGTGTTATAGTTTCATATCAGGATCCGCACGGATAACTCACGTGCTACAGTATAAATATCTGGATCCGCACGGACAACTCACATGATATGGTATCAATATATCACCATCATGCCCTCGGCCTCACTCAGCCATCAGCCTCTCTAGTCTCACGGGCTCTCAGTAATCATGGAAATCAGCCCAAAACAGAAATGATATAACGTATCAACAAGGAATAACATAGACTGAGGTAAAATGTGCATGTAAGACTACGACTGAGTACAAGTAGCAATTAGCAAGTAATTCAACAGGTATCACGGCCTCTGTGGATCCCTACAATACCAACACATAGCCTAAACATGATTTCTAACATGATTTATAGTCAAATTTCTATAACAAATGGAGAGCATATAGCTAATAACAAGTTATTTCACTTTACAGTTTCACGGGATGGACCAAGTCACAAGTTTCACGGTGCACGCCCACACGGCTATCACCTAGCATGTGCATCACCTCCAAAATAATCACATAACGCATAAACTCGGGGGTTCATACCCTTAGAACCAGATTTAAAACTGCTACTTATCTCAATCCGAGCAAAAACTCTATTCCAATACGCCTTTGCCTCGCCAACCGGCCTCCAAATGTCCCGAATCTAGCCACAAGTAGTACAATACAATCAATACGGGCTAAAGAAATTAATTCCACAAGAAAAATACGTAATTATAAGCCAAAATTCGAAATTAGCCAAAAGCTGGCCCCCGGGCCCACGTCTCGAAATCTGACAAAAGTTACAAAATCCGAAAGCCCATTCACTCACGAGTCTAGTCATATCAATTTCATCAAATTCCGACACCAAATAGCCATTCAAATCTCCAAAATTGACTCTCCAAATCCCTAGCCTCAAACCCCCAAATTTCACCTAAAAAACACACCAACTAGGTAGAAAATTAGTGGGGAAACGAAATTATTGAAAAAGAATGAACACAAGGAGCTTACCTCAAGAATCCCATTGAAAATCCTCTCAAAAACCTCCAAAATCCGAGCTCAAAATGATAGAAATGGTGAAAAATCTTGGAACCCTCGTATATATATGTTCTGCCCAGGCCTTCCGCACATGTGGCCAAAATCCGCTTCTGCGGTGACAATTCTGCACCTGCAAAAGTCACTTAACCCACCTGGGCTCGCACCTGCGCTCCAGGTCTCGCACCTGCGGAGGCGTTTCTGCGGCCCACGATCCGCTTCTGCGGAAACAGCCCCTCTGTTCCTTTAAGTTCCGCTTCTGCGCCCTATTCGCCGCATCTGCGGCCCCGCAGGTGCAAGAGAATCTTTGCACCTGCGACCCCATCTCATCCTTGACCGCTTATGCGGCTTCCTTCCCGCTTCTGCGGGCTCGCACCTGCGGTGCCCACTCCGCAAGTGAAATTACACCAGCAGTAACAAAACTTCAGCTGCTTCTCTAACTCAATTCCAAGTCCATTAACCACCCAAAATCAACTCGAAGCCCCCTGGGATCTCAACCAAACATACTAACAAGTCCTAAAATATGATACGGACTTAGTCGAACCCTCAAATCATCACAAACAATATCAAAAATACGAATTGCACACGGATTCAAGCCTAATGAACTTTGAAATTTTTAAATTCTACAAACGTCGTCAAAACCTATCAAATCACGTCTGATTGACAATCAAATTTCGCACATAAGTCACAAATGACCCCATGAACCTACTCCGACTTCTAGAAATTTAATCCGACCCCGATATCAAAAAGTCAACTCCTGGTCAAACTTTCCAAAATTCCAACTTTCGCCATTTCAAGCCTAATTCTACTGCGGACCTCCAAATCATAATCCGAACACGCTCCTAACTCCAAAATCACCAAACTGAGCTAACGAAACCGTCAAAATTCAAATCCGAGGTCGTTTACACATAAGTCAATATCCGATCAACTTTTCCAACTTAAGCTTTCAATTATGGACTAAGTGTCTCCATTCACTCTAAAAATCTCTCCAAACCTGAACCAACCAACCCGGTAAGTCATATAACAGCTGTAGAGTACAAAAGGAGCAAAAAATGGGGAAACGGGGCTGCAACTCTAGAAACGACCGGACGGGTCGTTACACCAAGTTAGACGAAATCGTGGATCTTACCAAGATCAACTGCGCATATATAATGCTGGGTACTAATGGCATACTCGTAATTTTGAGGATAGAAATTTGAATTTCTCTTGAAGTTAATTGGGCTAATTTAACACTTTGTTTGCTTCCTTATAAGCAAGGGCGGAGCTACAATTTTATCTACGATTTTGGACGAATAGTTTTTGCGTAGATCATGTATTTATATTATGAAATCAATTAAATATGTATAAATTCTGAATTTAATGGCTAATTCAGAACCTATAAACTTTAGAATCTTTGACTCCGCCTCGACTTGTAAGAGTGAAGTTCTAGGGTTTGGTATTGTTCAAAGGACTTTGTCTGTGTTGGCATCCAAATGTTTTTCATGCAATCATCTATGCCTTTAACTATATTTATGTAAACTCGGATCCCATCTATGCATGCATCCCTCACTACAACATTTTTGGCCTATAGCCACACTTATTATAGACAACACTCGAAAAGTGTTGCCAAAAGTAGCTACAGATGCGCTTATAAAGCATAGTATTTGACTAGAGTCTTTGGCCACGTTTTTTAAGGCCACACTTCAAAAGCGTGCTCTTATAATATAAAGACAACACTTCTTAGGCGTTGCCAATTTATAAATTATTTGGCAACGCTTATTAATTATAATGCAACATTTTTGAAGAGTTGTTATATTCTAATACTAAATATAACACTTTACAAGCGTAACCTAAAAATTTATTATAAAAAAATTTCGCCCAAAATTTCCCCCCAACTACAGTTAATAATGAAAATATTTCCCTCCCATTACTCAAAAGGCAAAGAAATCACAATCTCCAAGAATACTACCGCATAGCAAACACTTTCCCAATTCTTTTCTGTTACTAATTCACCCTAACAAGAATACTACCGCATCGTCGCATATCTCCAAGATTAATCTCAAAATACTATACCGCTGCATATCTGTATTTTTCCGCCGCTGCTTACTTTTGCTTCTTCTTCCAGATTAATCTCACTCTAGCAAATCTCCATCCTTTCTCTATTGGTTAGTATTTCTTTTACTCAAAGATTTTCCCTTTTTTTCGATTTCTGATGAAAAAATAATCTTCTATTATGTATATACCTGGGTATGTTGGTATAGTCTTCATTTTATACTCAATGTTTCTAACTTTTTTCTAATTTCAGATTCTTGGGCTGAAAAGAAGTAATGTTGTTTTGTTTAATTTCTGGGTATCAAAGTTTTACTGTTTTACTAATTTTAGATTCTTGGGTTGAAAAAGAGTAATATTTTCTATTTGATTTTTGGTACCTTTGAATGATGTTACTTCTTATACTTAAAGTTCTAATTTGTCTACTTTCTTATTAAAATTTTTTTGGAGCCGATAGAAGTGAATTTTGGGGCCGATAGCAGTGAATTTTTTTTTTTTTTTTAATATTACTGGGTATCTCTGTATAGTCTTTATTTTATACTCAAAATTTTTAATTTTTTCAATTTCAGATTATAGGGCTTAAATAAGTATTTTTTTTTGTTTAATTTTTGGCTATCAAAGTTTTTAGTTTTATCCTTGTTTTATATTCTTGAGTTGAAAAATAAGTTACCTTTTTGTTTGATTTTGGGTGTCAAAGCTTTAATCGATTTTCGCAATGTATACATTTACTGTGATTTGGATTTGATCTTATTATACCGAAAAGTTTCACAAGTAGGGCGTTATTTAGCTTGAGTTTGTGATTTTAAAATATTTTGAAATTGCTTCTGAATTTGGTGGTTATTTTGACTTAATTTCAGTTGTACAATCACTTTGTTTTACGTTTTACTTGAATCATTGTGCAAGAATTTTGTGAAACAAATCTAGAGTTACTTTGACCAAATAAGCATGGTTGATGTGATTTTCTAGCTTGCTCGTTATTCCCTTTTCAGAATATATATGTGGATTATGTGGCTTTGATGTGGTTTCTTGTGTGTATTTGGCCCCTTCTCTACTTTATGGCCTCTTTCATTCTTATAAAGTATCATTCTCTGCTTCTAAAGTTTAGGCTGTTGTAATTTTTCATCTTTCTCCTCCATTTTGGTTTTAGTTATCTATTACTGATACACATTTTCCCGTTTTGTATTTTTTATTATTGCAGTTCCTGCTATCCATTGTGGTTGTTGTCTATTTGTGTTATTCAACAACGTTTAAGTTAGAAGGTAAATTTTCTGTCCTCTAATCATTATGTGCAAGTATTCTATCTTGGGTTCTTTAAAAATGTTAACATGCATGCATATAATGTTACTCTTTAATGTGAAAAATGTAATTGACATTTTCATATTCAGGGAATAGGCAGTTGAAATATCGAATAAAAGTCATAAAAATGATTAAAACTTTAAAAAGGTACATGTTGACAAAAAGGCTAAGCAGCGCAAATTATATAGAATGATGCAATCTGATTAAAAAGATGCTCTCCTAGCACGAGAACAAGCAAACAAAGCTCCATCAAGCAGCCAACAACTTGCTGCATGTTCAGAACAGGGTTGTGTTGCGTGAAGATTAGTCTTTGCTCATTTAAGGACGGATTAGAATGTTTTTCTCTGAAGTTTGTAGTTGTTATTTTGTATGATATATGTCATGAAATATCCAAATGGCAAAGTTTAATGGATAATGGACTTATCCTTTTAGGTGGTAGTTCTTTGAGGATATTCACTAAAAGGGTAAAAGGATAGAGGGAGTTGGAATTTGATCTTAAGAATGCCTTTGACATTTTGCAAATGAATCACTAATACAGTTCCTTTTGGCGAGCTATCCATAATTGCAATGTGAGATTATTTGTTTCTAATATAATTGGATGCCGGAAATGTATGCGAAAGTTATATGGTTATTTACGGAAGGAACTAGCATCTGTGGATAGCTGAGAAGAAGCTGAGTTTTGGGCATTGACCACTAGAATACTGTTGCAATGGCAATAAAATTGGTTTACAGTCCATATATACTCTTGACCAGTCATCATAGTTAATCTTATAAGAATAATGAAGTATGACCTTTTTATTTCCTTTAGTCCTTATGCATCTCTTGTTAGATTAGCTTCTGGCTTAAATATCAAACTTCTTTGTCTTCAATCAGGTATATTTGGATGTGGTCGAACATGTTAATCTCCTTATCAACAGCAATGGCCAATTAATACCTTCTGAAGTTAATGGGGAGTTAAAGATGAGAGCTTATTTGAGGTACTTGGTTTATATAGAGCTTCCTAAGAAAGATAGATACACAAGCATGAACTACATCACCTGATAAGCTGTTAGAAAGTAGATGCATAAGCTTCAAGTTTTTCTTCTTATAATCTCTTTATACCGCTAATGTAGTTCATGCTTTTGTATCTATTTTAGCCACAACTTAGGAAGCTTACTGCAAACTATTTTTGTTCCCTGCGGTTTTACAGAGAAAATTTACTTACTGAAAGCCAAAAAATTGTGTACACTCTTACAGTGATCTGTTTTTGCTTTGATAATACGTTGTATGTTATCTATTGCAGTGGCATGCCCGAGTGCAAGCTTGGGCTTAATGACAGATTAATATTGGAGGCTCAAGGTCGACCTACCAAAGGCAAATCCATTGATTTGGATGATATCAAATTTCATCAGTAAGCATTTTCTAGTAAATATTGGTTTATTGGTCTACTAAGTGACTACTTCCTCAATATGCTGTAAAATTCAGCAAATGAATTGCTCGCACCACCCCCTTGAGCCAAGCTTACTTTACACCAGAAAAGCTTCTTCGCTCTTGACTAATAAACTCCTTCTGTCTAAACCATTTGTGCGCGTATTCAGGTGTGTGCGTCTGGCTTGTTTTGAAAATGATCGCACAATATCTTTTATACCTCCTGATGGATCATTTGATGTGATGACATATAGACTCAGTACTCAGGTTTAACTCATGTTCTCTGTTACTATGTTTTTTTTGTAGCGTGCCTATGATTGTTCCTCTTTTATTAGTTGAGGCAACTGAAAAGTGCATAACCTTACTAGTAACACATTCAGGTGAAGCCACTGATTTTGGTAGAAGCTCAAGTTGAAAGGCATTCAAGAAGCCGGGTTGAGATGTCTGTCAAAGCCAGAAGCCAGTTTAAGGAGCGTAGGTAGCATTTTTCTCTTTTCTCACATATAGCAAAGTTTGACTTGTAGAATACATCTTTTTCAATTGTTTCCTCTATTCATTTATATTCCAGCTATCCATTTTATGTTAGTTTCTACTAAACTAGTTCTAAGCTCTATCAAGTTAGAGAACAGATCTGTGCAAATAAAAAGCAATACTGGCCATCTAGAACTACAGTTGAAGATATCATTCTTTTATCACTGCAAATTGGTGTTCTGGAAATCTTTGCACTGAACTGTGTACTTCATGTGGCAACACTGCTACGAATGTGGAAATTGAGTTGCCTGTGCCATCTGATGCCATGAATCCCAATATACGAACATCAATGGGATATGCTACATATGCTCCTGAGAGAGATGCTGTGGTATGAAAAATAAAGTCATTCCCTGGTAATAAGTTACTATCTCTTACGAGTCAATATTTGCTGCGTCTTACAATAGCATTTGGTCAAACGCCCATGTTTACCACTACTAGGACGAGTCAATATTTGCTGCTGCATCTTACTATCTTTTACTGTTGGTGAATTATTACCTTGGTTGTCATATAGTTTGAGATTGTGAAGCTATGTTATGCTATAGTAGTGAAATAAAATCTCATTAGTTCTTAGTACCATATAATAGTGCATACTATATATTTGTTTCTTTCTAATTTTTAATTTTATTTTGAATGTGTAGGAATATACGGGTGATGCAATTGGAAATGGTGGNTGGATAAATGTTGCTCTAAAAGTCACACTTTGAAAACGTAGTCTATAATGTGACAAAGATCACGCTTCAAATGTGTAGCCTTATGTCATAAAAGCGTGGCTATATGACAATATATAAGCGTGGCCTTTGTACCATATCGGCTACACTTTTAAAGCGTGGCATCTAAGGCAACACCTATAAAGCGTGGCCAATAGTCAAAGGTTACGGTACTTTAGGCCACCCCCCAAAAAGCGTTGCCTAAAGCCGTAAAGTGTTGCCTTTGACCAAATGCTACACTTCTTGGCATCTTAGGCCATATTTCTCAGGGGTGGTTGTAGACCTAAAATGTTGTAGTGCCTATTCCTCCTCTTTCTAAGTAGGTACATAAGAATGTAAACATTTTAATAAGGAAATGTTCTACTTATTAATATATGGATAATACACATGCATCAACTACTTTCCTTTATATGGTATATAATTGATAGGATACCCGAGCAATACATACTTTGAAGTGGGAGACTGAAAATGTAAATTGGTCCACTAGAATAAAAAGGAAGACTAACTTTTCCTTTCAGATGAAGGAAAATTAAGAAATAAATGAGAAACGAGAAAAAGACTAGTGCAGAAATATTTTCACCTGTACCACTTCAAATTTTACAAGCAAAGCCGAAGGTGATTCAAGGATTCAAGATCTGAGAGAAAAAAAGTCCTTTCATCTAGGGGTGCCAAATGGGCGAGTTAGACTGATTTTGGGCTGATCAAAATTGTCTGGGTTAATGAATGAGCAGGTCATTAATGGGCTGAGTCAAGATGGACTAAAATTTGTGTCATAGCTCAACCCATCCAACTCTTACCAAGCTTTAATTAATGTATTTAATTTCTGATGATGTGTTAGACTTTTTTCTTGAGATTTTTTTTATATATACTATAATATACCCATTTTAACTAAAGTTTGCTATTTATCATAACTAACTGTATTCTTTTTACAAATTGTTTACATTTTCTCTTTTTTATTTTATTTTATAGACCATCGGCTCACAAAGAACGCAAAGAAAAGCAGTACACAAAGGATTTGAATTATAATTTCAATGAGAAACTCTGAAAAAAAAAAGGAAGGAAAGGAATAAAAGACCAAATTAGATCAGGCCAACGTGTTTCCTATCTTAAACTTTCAATTCAAGGTGAAAGACGCTTGAAAATTTTGAGGGGCAAATATAATACCTTTTAGCTCATGAGATGAATACTTCTGCATCTCTATAAAACCTTGAATTCTATTATATTAGTTAGTGTTTTGATGGGAGTATTTGAGAAGAGGTTGCTTTGTCCCTCCTTGAAAAAAGAAAGAAAGGAAGAAGTGTTTAAAAGCACTTCTTTGTCTTACATGATTTGAATAATTTAAAGATGTTTTGGAGGGAACTAGAATTTGGCTTTATTATTAATAGTCAAGATTGGGCACTTGGGACTTTGGGCCAATTAAATAGCCCGAAATTTATTTCTTTTAGTCATCTATTAATTTTATTAATTAATAAAATAACGTTTTAAATATTAAAACGTTTTAATTTTAAAAAGAGGTGACTTTTGTTTTAAAAGGTACCTATTGGCAAAGGTTGAGTCTGTTAATCCTAACAGACGCCTAAAGGGTTTGAAAAGAGGTGACTTTTGGTATTAAAAGGTGCCTATTGGCAAAGGTTGAGTCTGTTAGTCCTAACAGACACCTAAAGGGTTTATAAATACCCTTTTCTTCTCCAAAACAAAAATCACCAGAAAAGCAACAAAGTATCTTCTTCTTTTCTGCTATCTTCAATTCACCAAATTTGTTCAAGTGGAAATTCGAGTTAATTGCTGGTGCTCGAATTTCAGAGGCTTTGTAAAATCCTGGAGGAATTCTGCCATAATCCCTACAGCAACAAAATTGGGAGGCTTAAATTCCTTAAGGACAGTGACTACACTATCAAAGCCTAATTATTTCGTCCCTATATTCTGTTATATTTTCTAACAATCTTAAGGAATTTAACAACACTGCAATGGAGGCTTCTGGTAGTGATTTTGGTTTCAACAAGATGTTCGAAGTGTTCAAACTGGATCGATTTGATGGCTCAAATTTCACCCGCTGAAAAGACAAATTGCTGTTCTTTCTCACAGAGTTGGGAATAGCATATCTGCTGAGTTCTGATCTTACTGCAATGCCAGAACCTACTGCTGAAGATTCTGACGAAATTAAGGCGGCACACAAAAAACGTGAAGATGATGAGGTGCGCTGTAGAGGTTTTATTTTAAACTCACTTTCTGATCGTTTATATGATTTGTTCCGTCCTCACAAATCACCACAAGAAATCTGGAAAGCCTTGGAACAGAAATATACTGCTGTGAAGCAAGGAACGGACAGATTCCTTGGAATGAAATTTTTTGAATATCAAATGATAGATGGGAAATCTGTCATGGAACAGGTTAATGAGTTGCTGGTTTTGATATCTAGACTCAAAGATTTTAAAGTCGATGTTTCTAAATCTCTTCAAGTGGCTACTATACTTGCAAAATTACTAGCCACTTGGAATGACTATAGGAAGAAATTATTACATTCTTCCGAAGACTTTCATGTGGACCAGTTGACAAAGCATATTCGGATTGAAGAAGAGTCACAAAAACGTGAAAATAAATATGCTGCGGAAACTAGTTCAAAGGTGAATTATGTTGAGTCTAGTAAGGCAAACAACTCAGGAAAATCTGGAAACAAGGCTGGAAAGAAGAGAACGTTTGAGGCTGCTCCAAAGGAAAATTCTTCTAACATTAAGAAAGGTCCATGTTATACTTACGGAAAAATGGGTCATTTTAAGAGAGATTGCAGGTTTCGTAAGAGACAGAAAAATAAAGAAAATGCTGGACAGAAGAGGGTAAATAATGTTGAACAACAACAAGCTTCTTCTTCGGATATTGTTGCTATGATTTCTGCTTTTACCAACTTGAATCTGAGTATGGTAACTGAATGCAACATGGCAGCAACTATGAAATCTGCAGATTGGTGGTATGATTCCGGTGCTACAGTTCATGTATGCAATGACAAGAGTTTCTTCAAACATTATGAAGTTGCAACAAGTGATGAAAAGGTTTTAATGGGAAATCATGACACCGCCAAGGTCTTTGGAAAAGGAACGTTGAACAACAATTCACTTCGGGAAAGAAGTTGATTTTAATTAATGTTCATCATGTACCTGATGTTAGGAAGAATTTAATTTCTGCAAGTTTATTAAGTAAGAAAGGCCTCAAAACTGTTATAGAGGCAGAAAAGATTATTTTCTCTAAGAATGGTGTATTTGTAGGACAAGGCTACTCTTGTGAGGGCATGTTCAAATTAAGTATTAATAAAGTTGAAGTTTCTGCTTATATGATTGAGTCATCTATTAATTTATGGCATGCTAGACTTTCACATGTTAATTTTCGATACGTTAAGTTTATGTCTAAAAATAAATTAATTCCTGCTGTTGAGAATAATGATAAAAAATGTGAAATTTGCATACAAGCTAAGATGACTAAGAAATCTTTTCCAAAGAATGAAAGAACAAGTAATCTACTTGAACTTGTGCATTTCGATATATGTGAATTGAATGGTTATTTAACTAGAGGTGGAAATAGATACTTTATTACTTTTATAGATGATCATTCTAGATATACACATGTTTACTTAATGAAAACAAAAGATCAAGCATTTGATACGTTTAAGATACAAAGCATTATTTGAAAATCAATTGCAAAAGAAGATTAAAATCCTACGTAGTGATCGAGGAGGCGAATATCTTTCCAATGAATTTTCTGTATTTTGTGAAGAAAATGGTTTGATTCACCAAGTTAGTGCACCGTATACCCCACAACAAAATGGTCTTGCTGAAAGAAAAAATAGAACGTTGGTAGATATGGTTAATGCCATGCTTTTACATGCAAAGTTAACAACGAATTTGTGGGGGGAAGCTTTGTTAACGGCTTGTTTTGTGCATAATAGAGTCCTTAAAAGAAATTTAAGGTTTCACCACATGAATTATGGAAAGGAAGAAATCCTAACCTAAATTTCTTAAGGGTATGGGGCTGTTTAGCCTATTATAGAATTTCAGATCCTAAAAGGACTAAGTTAGGACCTAGAGGAATTAAAAGCATATTTGTAGGATATGCTGAGAACTCAAAGGCATACAGATTATTGGACATTGAGTCTACGTATATTGTGGAATCTAAAGATGTTGAGTTCTTGGAAACAAAGTTCATTGGTGACTCTAATAATTCACATGAGGACACAGAAATTACTAAACAAGATGGTAATGCAACAAGCATTGGTGATAATGCAGTAACTCAAGAAAATTGTGCAGAACCTAGTTCTTCTTCTAACAATAAAAGAAAGGCAATTGAATCTCCTGTAGAACCAAGAAAAAGTCAAAAAGTTAGAAAAGAAAAAAATATAGGTTCTGATTTTATTTTTTCTCAAGCACTAGTCTTTTTGGTAGAAGGAAGTAGAGATGAAGTATTAAATAAAATACCCATTATTTTAAATTTAGAAGAGGATCCTAAAACCTATAGTGAGGCTATGGCTTCGCGGGATTCTTCTTTCTGGAAAGAAGCTGTAAATGATGAAATGGATTCTCTTTTATCAAATGGTACATGGGTATTCGAAGATTTACCTTCTAATACTAAACCTATTGGGTGTAAATGGGTTTTTAGAAGAAAATACAATACTGATGGTTCTCTACAAACATTTAATGCTAGACTAGTAACCAAGGGATTTAGACAAAAGGCAGGAGTAGATTATTTTTATACATATGCTCCTGTGGCCAGGATTACCTCAATAAGAGTATTATTTGCTTTGGCATCAATATATAATCTAAATGTCCATCAAATGGATGTTAAGACGGCATTCTTAAATGGTGATCTTGATGAAGAAGTTTATATGGAGCAACCCGAAGGGTTTGTGCTTCCTGGAAATGAGAAGAAAGTTTGTAAATTAGTTAAGTACCTTGTATGGATTAAAACAAGCTCCAAAACAATGGCATAAAAAATTTGATAGTGTTATATTATCAAATGGTTTTAAACATAACGGAGCAGATAAATGCATTTATTCCAAATTCACAAAGGACTATGGAGTGATAGTATGTCTTTATGTTGATGACATGCTAATCATAGGAACTAAGATGCAAGGCATAAATGAAACTAAGAAGTATTTAACTTCTCAATTTAAAATGAAAGATTTGGGAGAAGTTGATACTATCTTAGGTGTTAAAGTTAAAAGACATAGTGGGGGTTTTGCCTTATGTCAGTCTCATTATATTGACAAGGTTCTTTCCAAATTTAATCATTTGGGTATTAAAGAATTTAATTCTCCTTTTGATGCTTCTAGCAAGATGGTTGAGAACCCCGAAAGATCTGTTAGTCAATTAGACTATGCTAGTGCAATTGGTAGTTTAATGTATGCTATGCATTGTACTAGGCTAGATATTGCCTTTGCGGTTTGTAAATTGTCAAGGTATACTCACAATCCAAGTGGTGATCACTGGAAAGGTATAGTGAGGGTACTTGGTTATCTGAAAAAGACAAAAACTTTTGCCTTGTATTATAACAGATTTCCTTCAGTGTTAGAAGGATATTGTGATGCTAGTTGGATAACTAGTGTTGGTGATAACAAGCCAACGTCTGGGTGGATATCACTTTAGGTGGAGGAGCAATTTCGTGGGCTTCTAAGAAACAGACGTGTATTACTCATTCCACAATGGAATCTGAGTTTATTGCTTTAGCAGCTGCAGGAAGAGAAGCAGAATGGCTGAGAAATCTGCTGTTAGATATAAAGTTGTGGCCACAACCAATGCCAGCTGTTCTCTTGCAGTGTGATAGTGAAGCAACTATGTCTAAGGCATTTAGCAAAATATACAATGGAAAATCTAGACATATTGCTTTAAGACATGAGTACATAAGACAATTAATTTCGGATGGAATTATTACTGTTGTGTACATCAAGTCTAAAGACAACCTTGCTGACCCATTCACTAAAGGACTCGCGAGGGATATGATAATAAGCACAACAAGTGCTATGGGTCTAAGGTAATTTAAATTTGTCACTAGTAACGGGAACCTTACCTTTCTTATTGTTCAACAATATTAAAGGTTTAAAAGGTAATAACAAGTTATAGTTGTGACGGATAGCAAGTACTGGAAATTAGCACCTAGAAAAGGAGGATGAGTATAAAAAATACTCTTAGTGAAGAAGCAGAGTTCGGTTTAGGAACTAAAGAAGTCCGTGTTAAGGATTTGGTTAAATCTTCACCTATGTAAACACAAGAAGTGGTGCCGCTTCGATCAAAGTTTGGGATACAAAACTTGATAAGTGTTTATGAATTCAGGAAGTAGCACAAGGCCATAATTGGGTGCTAAAACTCACGGTGAACAAATTGTGAAGTTGGTACGATTTATGTGTATAAAGCTTTTCCGTCTTGTCAAATAGGAATTGTGGTTTAATAGAACATAATCTAACCATCAATTTCGACAAGGTCTTGAATAGTTTATACAAGTAGTAGGTTTAAATCGAAAGATACCTACTATACGCATGAATCTTATAAACAACATCAATCACTAACTAAGTGGGGGATTATTATATTAGTTAGTGTTTTGATGGGAGTATTTGAGAAGAGGTTGCTTTGTCCCTCCTTGGAAAAAGAAAGAAAGGAAGAAGTGTTTAAAAGCACTTCTTTGTCTTACATGATCTGAATAATTTAAAGATGTTTTGGAGGGAACTAGAATTTGGCTTTATTATTAATAGTCAAGATTGGGCACTTGGGACTTTGGGCCAATTAAATAGCCCGAAATTTATTTCTTTTAGTCATCTATTAATTTTATTAATTAATAAAATAACGTTTTAAATATTAAAACGTTTTAATTTTAAAAAGAGGTGACTTTTGTTTTAAAAGGTACCTATTGGCAAAGGTTGAGTCTGTTAGTCCTAACAGACACCTAAAGGGTTTGAAAAGAGGTGACTTTTGGTATTAAAAGGTGCCTATTGGCAAAAGTTGAGTCTGTTAGTCCTAACAGACACCTAAAGGGTTTATAAATACCCTTTTCTTCTCCAAAACAAAAATCACCAGAAAAGCAACAAAGTATCTTCTTCTTTTCTGCTATCTTCAATTCACCAAATTTGTTCAAGTGGAAATTCGAGTTAATTGTTGGTGCTCGAATTTCAGAGGCATTGTAAAATCTTGGAGGAATTCTTCCATAATCCCTACAACAACGAAATTGGGAGGCTTAAATTCTTTAAGGACAGTGACTACACTATCAAAGCCTAATTATTTCGTCCCTATATTCTATTATATTTTCTAACAATCCTAAGGAATTTAACAACACTGCAATGGAGGCTTCTGGTAGTGATTCTGGTTTTAACAAGATGTTCGAAGTGTTCAAACTGGATCGATTTGATGGCTCAAATTTCACCCGCTGGAAAGACAAATTGTTGTACTTTCTCACGGAGTTGGGAATAACATATTTGCTGAGTTCTGATCTTACTGCAATGCCAGAACCTACTGCTGAAGACTCTGACGAAATTAAGGCGGCACGCAAAAAACGTGACGATGATGAGGTGCGCTGTAGAGGTTTTATTTTAAACTCACTTTCTGATCGTTTATATGATTTGTTCCGTCCTCACAAATCACCACAAGAAATCTGGAAAGCGTTGGAACAGAAATATACTGCAGTGAAGCAAGGAACGGACAGATTCCTTGGAATGAAATTTTTTGAATTTCAAATGATAGATGGGAAATCTGTCATGGAACAGGTTGATCAGTTGCTGGTTTTGATATCTAGACTCAAAGATTTTAAAGTCGATGTTTCTAAATCTCTTCAAGTGGCTGCTTGTCACGACCCAATTTCCAAACCCGGTCGTGATGGCGCCTCTCGTGAAGACAAGGCCAGCCAACTAACCCAATTCGTCTCTTTAACAATTATTAAACATAAATGAATGGATAAATACGACTAAATGACATTTATAACAGATAATTTACTACCCTACACAGCCCGACCGGGGTGTCACAAGTCACGAGCATCTAAAGAAATCTGAACACAACTACAAGCCCGATAATATACAAAATAAAATTTAGAGTCAAAAGACGAAGTCCGGTGCCGCGAACGCCGGCGGTCACCTTGCTCAGATACGATAGCAAATCCTCAACCAGCTCAAACCCGCTACCGGGTAACCATTACCTGCATCTGCACGCGAGGCGCAGGGAGTAAAGTGAGTACTCCAACTCAGTGAGTAATATAAGTAAATGATAACTGAGCAGCAAGAAATCACGTAAAGCAACCAACGGGCTGTACAGAAGCCGGGTATAATTTTCGAGAAAACAGTGAAATCAGAGAACGCTTTAGAAATGTTTCGGCTCAGTTCAAATCTCTTTTGAAAAAAATGGTCCTTTCAATAATTACGAAAGCTGTTCAAAATAGTTAGTGCTGATTAGCACAGAAAATCCGCCCCTCGGGCACAATTACCACAGCATAGCAGGTAAAAATGCAAATAAGTATGCAAGATGAGCACATAAAAGTTCGCCCCTCGGGCATGATTTTCGTTACTAGCCAGTCATTGTTATCTGACCGGTCAGTCAATGTTACCTGACCGGTCAGCCATTGTTACCTGACCAAAACGCGTATTACAGTGCCATTGTTACGACTGGTCAGTCATTGTTACCTGACCAAAACGCGTATGACAGTGTCGTTGTTACCACTATCTAAAATTTAACCGCTCTAGATGGGTACCCGCGCTCACTGTGGGGGTGCAGACTCCGGAGGGGCTCCTACAGCCCAAGCGCTATATCATCATAAGGCCTGAAAGCCTGTACATATAAACATGAGGCCTGAAAGCCTTCTCACATTACACTCGAGGCCTGAAAGCCTCCTCACAATACACTCGAGGCCTGAAAGCCTCCTCACAATACACTCGAGGCCTGAAAGCCTCCTCACAATACACTCGAGGCCTGAAAGCCTCCTCACATCACTCAGCATATCCTCACATATGGCCCTCGGCCTCAATCAATACAAAAATAATCATAAGCCCCTCGGGCATCAGTAAAGAAACAATAATGCTCAGCTCAAACAGTAGTTCAAATATCAGTTAAAACTCAAGGTTGAGTAAAAATATAGCTGAGTTCATGAAACAGTGTAATGACAATTGACTGAGTTCAAATAATATTTCATATAGTGAGGAAAAACAGTGATGATAGCTCATAGGGAGTTCAAACAGTCGGCAATAAGCCCCAATTATGGCAATAAGCCCAAGTCATAGTGAAAAACAAGTCATAGCGAAATACGTGGTAAAATCAACAACCGGGACGGACCAAGTCACAATCCCCAACGGTGCTCTACCCCACGCTCTCTATCCGGCGTGCAAGTCACCTCAATATAGCACTATGGGTGCAAATCCGGGGTTTCAAACCCTCAGGATATCATTTACAATCATTACTCACCTCGAACCGGCGAAATCTCTAGCCCGCGATGCCTTTGCCCCTCAAATCGGCCTCCACGCGCGTTGAATCTAACCAAAATCAGAGCGAATACATCACAATATGCCAATGGGACAATACCCAATCGAAAACAGTCGAAAAATAGCAACAATCTCGAAACTAGCAAAACCCGAGCCCCAGACCCACTTCTCAAAAAATTACAAAACTCACATTACCGGATTCCTTGTCTCGCCACGAGTCCATACATACCAAGAACTCCCAAATCCGAGCTCAAATGACCTATCAAATTCCAATTTGAAATATCAAAAACTCAAGCCCTAGCTTTACCTCTTTTGATGAATTTCAACTAATTTCCATGTTAAATCTAACATAATCTCGTGAATTTAGGCCAAGGAACTTACCTCTAATCATTCCTCCTTGAATCCCTCTTCAAAATCGCCTCAAAGCTCTCAAAGCTCGCTCAAAAATGGTGGATATAACATAACCCTCGCGGAGCAAATATGAATACAAACTCCTACTGGCATTCAGGGGTTTCCGCTTTTGCGGTCCCCACGCCCGCTTCCGCGTGACCGCTTCTGCGGTTTTTGTCCGCTTAAGCGGAATTTCATTAAATCACAAGGGTCGCTTCTGCGACAAAATTTCTCGCTTCTGCGAAACTTCACCCCCAGGTCAAACCGCTTCTGCGACCTCATGTCCGCTTCTGCGGACTCGCTTGAGCGAAACGACTTCCGCTTCTGCGGAACTGCTCAATCTCACCCTCTTTCGCACCTGCAAAGCCTTCTCCGCTTCCGCACAACCACATCTGCGGTTTCCTTTCCGCAGATGCGAAAATACCTGCTGCAACCAAGAACCTGCAATTTCCAACTTCAATTTCCTTCCGATTGCCACCCGAAATCACCCCGAGGCCCTCGGGACCTCAACCAAAAGCACCAACACATCTTAAAACATTATTCAAACTTGCTCCAATCATCAAAACTCATCAAACAACGCTAAAACCATTAGATCACATCGGATTCAAGCCTAAGTTCTTCAGAAACTTCCGAAATGCACTTTCGATCAAAAACCCGACCCAACGACGTCCGAATGACCTGAAAATTTGCACACATATCCAACATCACCTAACGAAGCTACAACAACTCTCGGAATTCCATTCCGACCCTCGGATCAAATTCTCACCCATCAACCGGAATTCGCCAAAATACTAACTTCGCCAATTCAAGCCTAATTCTACACCGGACCTCCAAAATCAATTCCGATCACACTCCTAAGTCACGAATCACTTCCCGAAGCTAACCGAATCACCGGAACTCACATCCGAACCTTCTAACTCATAAGTCAACGTCCGGTTGACTTTTCCAACTTAAACCTTCCTTAAAGAGACTAAGTGTCTCATTTCCTACCAAAACCAATCCAAATCAACTCTAACACACCAAACACTGATAATGAAACATGAAGAAGCATAAAATGGGGGAAACGAAGCAGTAACACATGAGACGACGGGTCGGGTCGTCACATCCTCCCCAACTTAAACAAACGCTCGTCCTCGAGCGTACCCAGAGTTGTACTAGAAGCCAACCAATAGCTGAATGACCTTACCAAGCATATACCTGGGGTGATCCCACGTTACCCTATCTCACATAGGTCCAATAATACGACATAGCTGAAATTTCACAGTCCATCTAGACCATAAACCGTAGAACCACATTGCACTTTCCGAAATCATACACAAGATCAGAACCTCACATCTATACCCAAAATGAACCCGAACCAACTCTAATAACCCATACCTGCAACCTCAGGTGAAATCATATAATATACCACACAATCCAAACACTCGAAACGATAGCCTCTATTCACAGCGGTTGTCCACAACAACCAAATACCGCTAGAAAATCCCTTATTAGCTAAAGTCTTATTCCAACACTTTCATATACTTCCAATGATAAATAAAACATGCGATAGACCGTAACCATTTCTCAGATCAACCATTCATGAAGCCACTTCCCATTTGACTAATACCACGACAGATTTCCGGGCCAAACCTCGATATTATCCTTCTAACAAGCTGAAATCAAATCTGCTCGCATTCATTAATGACTCCAACGATCACCTCGAATCCAACACACCACTCTGGTGATACGACACCTCAACACAGGCCTAAGCCACAACTTGCATAATACGCGCACCAATAAGAAACGATCTGAACACACTCAAATCATGACAAATGACTCAAACGAAAGAGTTGTACCTCAAGCTCATCAGTCCATCACAACACAAGGCTGAGACCCCGTCTCCCATCCTAGAAATAGAATACCTGAAGCTACCCCGAAAGGTCATACTCCCGTGTGGCCTCGCCACAATGCGCGATCTTATCCAAACACTGTTGCACATGAAGAACCTCAAGTCACTATGAAAATCGACAGCCACGCACAATTTAATGTCTGAAACCAAAGCAATTCATTACACCCACGGTGAAACAAATAACATACGACACTCACCCGATGGTCATAACCAACACTCCATTTACCGAGCAACACCCAATTACTCTTCCCGCTCGACTTCCACTAAGAATCCCCAATAGAACTGCACCACGTGTACCCATAACCAACAAGTCATAACGCCTCACAGCATAGAGAAGAAAAAAACAACTCATAGGTCTCCCCAGATCACTAGCAAGTTCAATAACGATCGAATCAACCTGTCCCTCAACAATACAACCCGTGACTAACCAAGCTAACTCAAGCTAAATACGTAGCCACATTGACCTGCCAACGAACTCAATACCAAGAAGCCTGAAGCTGCTCCTGCTACTACTATAACTCCTGCCAGAGCCGTACGATACGGTGCACGGCACCAAATAAATACCGAAATCCACAATCTCTCCCGGCGACATGCCCGGCCACAAGAAATGCATCCGAAAAAGTCCCTCAATACCAGAACCGAATCAATGGTAGAAACCTCTGCACTGACATCCGCCACGAAGGCCCAATTAAGAAAAACAATCCTTCCCAGCCGTCCGCTGGTCTTCGGAGTACAAACCACTCTGCTAGAACATAACCCGATGCACCTTGGCACGGAACCTGTGGCGTTTTCCGACATAGCCCATAGCACAATAGTCTAGAATAACCCAACACTGAGACAACCAGTCTACACTCTAATATCGTATCCAAAATCTAATATACCAAGCAAAGAAAGATCCACTCGGGCCTCCAAATCCCAATAGCCGCTAAACGGTGCCGATACACACGATCCACAACCAGTACATAGTCTGTACCTGAGAACTCTCGGGCCTCCAAATCCCAATAGCCGCTAAACGGTGCCGATACACACGATCCACAACCAGTACATAGTCTGTACCTGAGAACTCCCAGTCTCCGACTACATATAGCACACGAATCACTGTACCTGATCCCAAATTCGCCGTATGAATACCTATCACACATCAAGTACCCATTCATTCCACGAGAGATATTCTAAAATTTCCCTGTGCCATCAACAAACTCAAATATCAACAGTCGATCCAACAAGAAAATGCCGCAATACCACCGAAGTATTATCAGTTTACATCGCCTTCCCCTTTTACTGAACATATACCCCCGTCAACTCACTAGAATAGCAGTACCATTTTCCTTATTCATCTAAAGATCGATTCTTAAATCACCTGCAGCTGCCCGTGCTGCTTAAGAATTTAATGACTTTCCATTCCGAACTGAACCGAAGCCTTACACACACAAATACCAATCCTCCACAACATATCGCATATACCATACCATACTAGGATATCATGAGAACTCCATCTCCCTTTTCCTAACCACAAACTAAACTGCCAGGACTGAATCCTTCTATCCAAACCAGGCTAAGCAAGCTGTCGAGACTTAAGAGCATTGCTGCAACATGCCTGTAAAAGCTCATTACCTCGATCACATACGAATAATTAATCATACCCTTACCATACCGATTCGGTCTATTATCAAGCTATTCCGTCTATCAAATTTCCCTTCTAATTCATCATCAACTTGATATTCTTCCTTGCTGTAGCACCACAATGCCTCAACCCAGGTTTACCACACGAGACTCGAACATAAGACCACACTGTCTAAGACCCATAGGCCACTGAAAGCCCTCTCAAATGTTCCCAGAAATACCACATTCCAGCATACTTTACTTGAAGAACTTCCTGTGACTCTGAATTCATTACCATTACTTTCTAGATACTGATACATAGAATACCATAATTAACATAAAATACCACAAGTCTTGATCTTTTCTAATGAAAACACAGTCTCTAGCCACATACACAACCTTAAGACACCTGATTATTACATGCAAAATCTTGAACAAAATAAAACCATTCTCGAGAGTCATTCACTCTTATACAACTGTAAATTACCTGACTTAACGAACAGAACCACTCGTGCCTTATTAGCACTCTGACACCGCAGGATATGATCCCGTTCCAATACAAACAAACATCTTCCTTCTCTATACACTGAGCATTCTTTATCAACAACAGCTCAAGACATTCCGTTATTTTCACATTCCCACGAAGCACCATATAGCCCTTGTCAAAAATTTTGCTTCACTCGTGCCATCCTCGGCTCAATTTTTGCAACCAGACTGATCCGCCAGAATATCTCGAAACGGAACCAACATAGCACATAACCGTGCAATCAGCTAATCAATAGCAACCTCCCTAACTTGGCTCGAAGCCATATATCAAGACACACTTAACAACTCATAACACTTTTACTTTAATGATGCCACAATGCCACAGTGAGACTCAACTCAAATCATGTACAAGCTTGTGAAAACACGGATCTTCTAGTAGTGTAATCCTCTACAGATCTCACATTCATCCCCACATCGGTTGAGTCTACTCTCTTAAGCTACCTGAATTCTCAAATTTCAACACGTACCCTTCAATTACACATGAGATCTTCTAACACACACATAAGGACCATACCACTTAAGAACACTTCGCAGGAGATAACCCACCTGCTTCGCCTCAATTTAGTACTTCGACATACCTTCCACCATCATATACGTTACACAGTCATTAGTCTTCCTGAGTCTGAACTCATACCGCCACATGAAATGTACTTCACTTCCCAAATAGGAGACACAAAAATATTCTTCACGCGCCCATAATTAGGGCTACACATCAAGTCACCATAGGAATCGAACACTTAACAGTCATCTATTATCCAGCAGACTTCTTCGTCACTACCAAGATCACATAGATGCATCTCGCAGTACTAACATACTCAGCATATGGACATCCAAAAGCCATTCCGGCTAATAAGGACAATACCGAACATATAAGTTCAAAACACTTGCTTGCACAATCAACACCTCAGTGCTCAAGCCATAGGCAAGATCCGGCCTCAAGTCCTCCAGACTGGCCCAACATACTCACGAAGCTCACATCTCGCCCCTCGATCGGGGAATCACAAACCATCAAGGCACATATAATACTGAGCGCTCAAGTGCGCATGCAGACGTATGGAAGGAGTTTCAAGAGTTGCATCTCAAGCTGAATTAAGTACGCACGATAAGAATTCCAAGAAAGTGAAGTTTTCCTAAAGGTTCTGCAGCCTCTCGAGGATAAATACAAACGTCTCCCTACCGATCCGCGAGACTCTACTAAACCTGCTCATGACTCGTGAGACCTAGTAACCTAGGCTCTGATACCAACTTGTCACGACCCAATTTCCAAACCCGGTCGTGATGGCGCCTCTCGTGAAGACAAGGCCAGCCAACTAACTCAATTCGTCTCTTTAACAATTATTAAACATAAATGAATGGATAAATACGACTAAATGGCATTTATAACAGATAATTTACTACCCTACAC